>NW_008690247.1:68027-69652 GCF_000695815.1 Acanthisitta chloris | reverse complement strand
CCAAATAGAATTATCCTTTCTTTTGATTTTCTTTCATCAATCTCTTCATTTGCTTTTGAGCTTATTTCTCTCCTTTTTCTACTGTCTCTACTTTTCCAGTGTCATTTTCCTTTTTCACACCTTTCCAGGGTAAGCACAGAACTAGGCTTCTTTCTTCTCCCTCTCCCCTCCACCCAAGTTTTAAACTAGTCCTAGTTTGTTCTCTGTCCCTTACTGATGTACTCTGTATCCCTTATTGTGGTTTTGTCTCTCAGCAGTTCGTACCAACAAAAAATAAGTCACAAGTGGGAGGAAGTTCAGCCTGTGCAGTATGAACAGATGATTCTATCAAGAACCAAGTTCTCTTTATGTGATTCTCACACAGTTTTCCTCTATTTGCTGCTTCAGGAGGAGGAGAAGTGTGTACAGACCTGTAAGTCTTAGACTCCAGTTTTCCCTTCAGTGATGAACACACTTTCTGTGGCCTCATTTACCTCAACTCTAGAACCAAAGGCGCAGAATCTGCTCTCCGTGGCATTCTGGTAAATCTGGGATAGCTTCATTGTCTTCACTGGAATTCTGTCAGCTTTATCCCAGAATTTAGCTCAGAGGTGGATTGTGGAAGACATAGAATTCATTCCTAGGGTGGAAAAGTGATGTGTACACTCCAAAGTGATGTGAAGTAACTTTCACATTGATTTAACAAGTCCATGCTGGTGGTAAAAGACTTTTTTCCTTATAGAATAAGACTAACTTGAGTCTGCTGAACTGAGTCTTGAGTGTTGAAAGCAGGAAGCACACTCAGCACTTCCAGAGACTTGGGAACTATTTATAAAGCTTGCTGGAATAATCTATGGCAAGGAAAGTCTTTGTACCTTTGCCGCAGGTGGAATAATGTGCCTGCAACTCTGTGGAAATTTGTGTTTCCATTAAAGGAATGTGGCTCATGGCCCATGCAAGAAGACTCATTTTGGCCCTGCTGAAGTCAGAGGGTGTTTTGGCACTGAAGGTGAAGTTTCACCAGTACTCACCAGGTTGAAGAATCCCCTCTTACATGTTGCAGCTAAGTAAAGACGACATGAATGGATATTAGCTCAGCATGATACAGTAATTAACTTCAGTGTTTACTGTCCTCCCTCAGCATGTATGGGAATTGTCATGACTGATCAGCTCAGAGCTCCCACAAATTATGGAATCATAGAATCACCAAGGCTGGAGAAGACCTCTAAGACCATTGAGTCCATCCATTATCCTGTCAGTGCTGTATGTAATCAAACTGGCTCAGCCCTGCCTGGCATTTATTCAGTCACTTCAGAGTAAGCTCAGCATTTCCTTGAACACTCTTAGAAAGATGTTTACAGTAAGGGAGGGTCTGGCAAAGTCTTACACCTTAAAAAAAAGATTGGGAATTTAGGGGGGAAAATGCCTACAAACTGCAGCAATGATGGGTGAAAAATTACCTTCGAGGAAATGTAAATTGAAACAAATCTGCTGCCACATGGTCATGGCAATCTGCTCAAGGCAAGAACCCTCTTGTGTGCTCCTGTAACTCTTGTATAGATGTTTTCCCTGTGAGGGTGTTCAGGCACTGGAATATTGCTCAGGGAAGTGGTGGAGTTACCATCCCTGGAAGTGTTTAAGAGGCA
>NW_008690247.1:64557-67947 GCF_000695815.1 Acanthisitta chloris | reverse complement strand
ACCTTGATGGTTCTATGATTCTATGTATAGACCTTCTGGACTAGAAAGGCATCACATATCCACTCTACTAATGCAGCTGAGTGGGGTAACCTTCCATAAAGACCAGGTGAGAAAGTGTCAGGTGTGAGTTTGGGCAAAATCTTTGCTGCTAAAAACACAACAGCTTTCATTGTTCTGCTATTCATGGAAGATGGCGTGTGGAGTACAGAGGAGAACTTTTCAGTTGCTGTAATCAAAAAATGAAGTGGTTTAGCACAGCCTGAAATGGTGAGTTTATAACAGCATTTCTCAAGACATGGCACAGAAACAAAGCACTGCAGCACTATTTCTGTCACACAGTGTGTAAGGGCAGGATGTACTTGGATCTGAAAGCCTCAAGGGAAATCCAGTTTCTGTAGAGAAGTCTTGACACTTTCACTCTAGTGGAAGAACATGCACTATAAATCTCTGTGCTGACAAAGTGAGCAAACACAGGCTTTGGGGTCAGTTCCTACATAACAATGTAAACCAGAGCTAAACAGCAGCCCAGTGTGTTGCTAGAAACTGCACTACAGGAAGATCAGAACTACTGACTTCTTGCTCAAGACCCTTTTTTACTGAGATGCTCCTGTTGCTGTTTCCAAGTCAGGTTATTCAGCATCTGTAAAACGGATATTGGCCTAATACTGTAGGATGAAGAAGCAAAATGTGAAGAAGTATAATAAGTTCCCAGAAATAATCTGCAGTGCAGCCCGGATCTTTTGAGTCATACTCAAATGCTCTCACCACTGGATCAGACATCTACCCCTCTCCTACTTACTGCAACAAGGAAATTATGTCTCTACACTTTTCCAAAATGTTTATAAAATATTCACAGGATTCACTTCTGCCTAAGATCTAGCCTAAATTTCCCCTCCTTCAATTTGTGCCCATTGCCCCTTGTGCTGGCGCTGCAGCTCCTAACACAGATCCCTCTGCAGCTTCCCTGGGGCCCCTTCAGCTCCTGGAAGGTGCTCTGAGGTCTCCACACAACCTTCTCTTCTCCAGGCTCAACAGCCCCAACTCCCTCAGCCTGTCCTCACAGGGGAGATGCTCCAGTGCTCTTAGCAACTTTGTGGTCTCCTCTAAGCAGTTCCATGTCCTCCTTATATTGAGGGCACCAGAGCTGCCATCCCCTAGATTCTGGCTTTACTGTGCTGCTCCAAAATCCAGCATGGTGAACGAAATGATCCACTGAAATATGAAGGATGATATAGGAATGCAGTAATCTGCCATATCACCCCACATGCAATGGAGAACATAGGATGAATGAGAATCTGAATCCACACAAGGAGTTTTGTCTGTACATGTGAACTGTATATTATCCCAGTGAAAAGCTGTTTCTAATCCCTGTTATATTTCATATTTCAGCTGCACTTGAAGCATGACACATTTAGGAGATAGTTCTTCCTTATCAAAGCAGCCCTGTTTGCAAAGCTCTGCCATGGTGATGGCATGATACTCCAAATGAGATCCCTGCAGTAGGCCAGGCTGTATTACCAGCCAACAACATCCTGATTAGAAGAGAGCAGCACATTTACAAGGAGAGAAATGTCAGCTCTGTTCTCTGATGTAGTGTGCTAAAGGGCACTTAGGAATGAAATACTAATTTGGAAATTTGGCTCTGCTGCATGTTTTTATATTAACCCCTGCTGTTGTAGACATGATCCTGCTAGTGCCCACTCTTCCCAGAGTGGGATTTGCATGAGGGACTGCATTGGTGCTGGAAAACATATTGTATGAGGAAGGGCTGGGGGAGTTGGGCTTGTTCAGCCTGGAGAAGAGGCTCAGAGGTGGCCTCCTGGCTCTCTGCAACTCCTGCCAGGGCTGGAGAGAGGTGGGGGATGTGTGTCCTGCCAGGGCTGCAGGGAGAGGATAGAGGGAATGGCCTTGAGCTGAGCCAGGGCAGAGTCAGATTGGATGTGAGGAGAAATGTTTTCCCTGTGAGGATGTTCAGGCCCTGGGATATTGCCCAGGGAGGTGGTGGAGTCACCATCCCTGGAAGTGTTGAAGAGGTATCTGGATGTGGCACTGGAGGATCTGGTTTAGGGTTTAGGGGTTCCAGCAGTGACAGGTTAAGGGTTGGACTCGATGATCTTAGAGGTTTCCTCCAACTTTGATGATTCTATGATTCTAACACTCATCACAACAAACATGGTTTTATTATGACAATGAAGAGCACAGAGAAACTTGCTTTCTGCTATTCTTTCATGCTTGTGAGATGGAGCTCTTAGCACTTATCTTTCTCACAAGGACAACTGCAGAGTTAATGCTGCATAATCAGTTACCAGAAGTAAGCTCAACTTCTTGTAATCCAACTCAAAATTCTTAGCTAGGGCAGTGTTCCTGCTGCTTGGTTTGGACTTTCTGGTGAGTAAGGAGTGAAAGGTCAGGTCCCAAGTGTTTGCACCTCACATGACAGTCAAGGAGAGCAACTACACAGTACAAATCCTTACCATTTAGCTCTTACAGTGAACTAATTCCATCCACAGATTATTTACGTGATATTGCAGAGACATTTGCTCCTCTCATCACCTCTTCAACCTTCCTAAATATCTCATATCTTCACTTATAAAGAAAAATCCAACATTTTGACTTCCAGGTAGAAATGCTGATTGTCTCTCAGTCCTGAAAAGGTAAATTTCCACCAGATAAATATTTGGAGCAGAGGTGCTTTGTCCTTTCTGCATCTTGGCTGGAGCTTGGCACTGCAACTGCTACAGTGATCTTTCAGAGACAGATATGCCAGGAATGAGTTATCAGCTGCCAGCAGATAATGAGAAACATGTAATTAGTTAAACCTGGATGTGTGTAAGAGTCAGACCGATCTGCTCATCACTGCTGTAGGGTGATCAATGATTAAGCCCCAGCTGATTCTGCAACTGGACCTTGAAAGCAATTGCACAAAGATAACCTCCTTTTGCAAATACAACTGACTGACCTGCTGTGTGCAAACAGAATTGCTCAGAGTTAATCATGCTGGATGACATCAGTGCTGGGAGAGTAACTGTCAGATTGTGCCTTGACCAGCAATTCAACTTCAGTAGGTGCCTAACTCGATCCTGTTGATACCCTCAGGGTAAAACTTCACCTAAGCTTTTCAGGGGTGGGGGTAAAACTGAGTTTTTCTGCCCAAAGTGATGCTTTGGCTGTGGGAGAGTCTGTGGGGGAGCTGAGAGGAAAGATTGTTTTTATGAGTGGGACATGAAGTGTCTAGACTAGATCATAGAATCAAAGAATCATAGAATCAACTGGGTTAGAATGGACCTTACAAATCATCCAGCCCCAACCCCTGCCCAGGGCAGGGACACCTCCCACCAGAGCAGGTTGCTCAAGGCTTTAGCCAACCTGGCTGTGAACACTGCCAGGGCT
>NW_008690247.1:58549-64357 GCF_000695815.1 Acanthisitta chloris | reverse complement strand
CTTCTCTTCTCCAGGCTGTTTTAAGGTTGGACAGCCAGCTCTAGCCAATGCTCAATAAACAAGGGGTGAGTCTCTGTAAACGGTAGCTGGGATTTCCCTCTTCCATGAGAACACAACATATGTACTGCAGGTGGAATTTTCCGTGATCTGCAAAAATGATTCTTTAATGTGATTTTCCAGCAGAAAATGGAAACCATGGTACAAAACAAGTATTTTTTTCTACTATTTTTGAGCACCTGGGAACTTATTAGATGGTGGTGCTGGAACCTTGTTATTTGTTCCCCTAGTTCTGAACAGCACATTTTCCTTGACTAACCAATATTGATGAGTAGACCTCAAACACCTGGAGGTGAGAACTCCAGGGCCTCTGTAGCTCAGGTTGACCTTTGCATTGAGGCAGAAAAATAAATCTGAATAAGAACCTCCCTGAAGTTTTATAAAGTGTGTACTGTGTGTGATGTATCACAACACTGCGCTGAGAGGATTGAACTCCTCATTAAGGGTCAGGATGACACACCTTTATTCATCTCCTTTACCAAAAGACATTAGCACAGGCTGCTGTGTGATTTCTCATTCTCCTGCAGTGACTAGACTCATGTCCTGTTCCCTGTCATAGCCACAGGAGAGGCTTTAACTTCCCAGTTAGCCGCATTCCCTCTCATTCCTTTGCTGCAGAAGTGACCTGGTCACTCCATCACTGGGCTGAGTCTTTCGACAGATGAATTGGGAACACAATTCTCCATCTAAAGGAAGGAGAGGAAGAAGTGTAAAGTCTTTATTTCTTTGGATAAAAGACATGCTTGTTGTTAATAGAATTTGAACTCATTGTTTTCAGCGGATCTTCAGCTGGTGTGGGGGGAGATGAGATGGAACTGTTACAACAGGAGGTCTGCAAATTAGTCTTTGACACATTTGCTAAAGTCATTCAAGCCATAGCAGGCAATGCCAACTCTAAGCCTAACCTCTAGGTGGAATGGTTAAATTCCTTAAACTGCAGGTAAAGCTAGTCCTAAACACTTATTTTCATTTGACATTTGAGTGGCTCTAAGGATTTTCAGACAGGCTTGGTATCATCTGTGTAGCACCTGGAACTACTGAATACACCACATGAAACCCCTGGAGCACGAAACACCAGTTCCTCCTTTCCTGCCAGAGCTGTTAGAGGAGCCACTGGGATATGTTCCAGTGCTTCCTAATAAAAGAGAGAAAGCTACACACACTCAAGACATCTTGCTCCTGGGCTAACTTGCTGCAGCCACATGATTTTCACATTTTCTGCAGAATGAATTAAATGATCCACATCGAACAGCAACAACGGGAGTAACTCAATCTACACTTTAAAGAGCTGGTTGAAGCCCACACTTCTCTGGCTTCAGGCACTGATGACTGATAGCAAGACTTGTAAACAAACCAGAAGAGATAGCACAGTCCTGTTCATCTTCAGTCCCTTGCTGTCACAACTCCTCCTTTTTCCTGACCTGGTTAATCTTTGTTCTGTCTCAGGTACTTCACCTCTCTTATAGCCAGACAAAAATCTCCTTATGTTTTTCAAATGAAACAAATTGCTTTAGGCTATTATGGCTAAACTACAGAAAACACGGAGTCCAAGGACTGGGTTTGGCTCTCCATGTGAATTACAAATGTCTGTAGAATTGTGGACTGCTTTGAGGTTTTATTTTCCTAGGTTCTTTTATAAGGATAGATTTCTTCTAGAAGAATCACAACATATTCTCATGTCCATTTTGTTTCAGGAGGGAGAATAAACATTGACTGAAGCATTGCCATTACAGAGACTTGTTGGGGTTTTTTTGCATCAGGATCAGCTGGTGGTTAAGGTGACTGAAAAACCAGTGCTTCTTCCTTGCATTTGGAATCAGATTGGAGCCCCTTCAGATACTGATAGGCTGAGGAAGTTGGGGCTGTTCAGCCTGGAGAAGAGAAGGTTGTGTGGAGACCTCAGAGCACCTTCCAGGAGCTGAAGGGGCTCCAGGGAAGCTGCAGAGGGATCTGTGTTAGGAGCTGCAGGGACAGGACAAGGGGAAATGGGCACAAATTGAAGGAGGGAAATTTAGGTTAGATGTTAGGCAGAAGGTTTCCCTGTGGTGGTGGTGAGGCACTGTCCCAGGTTGCCCAGGGAGGCTGTGGCTGCCCCAACCCTGGCAGTGTTCACAGCCAGGTTGGCTGAGCCTTGAGCAACCTGCTCTGGTGGGAGGTGTCCCTGCCCAGGGCAGGGGTTGGGGCTGGATGAGCACTAAGCTCCATTCCAACCCCTAAAATTCTATAATTCTATGTTAATATACAGAAAACCTGTTTGACAGCTCTGCTGGGAAGATCCTCTGTAACATATCACCTTCTTTTTTTTAACTTCTTCATTTTAAAAGCCTGAGTGGTACAATTTAATCATGACTTCTGGAAGAAAGTGAATCCTGCAAAACAACGTGTGGCAGTGTCAGAAGGGCTGGGACAGCCTATAGTTAGCTGGATGTTTCTTTTTCTTTTTTTGAAACAGAGGGTGTAACATAGTGCTTTTCCATTTGTAAAACCTTATCTGGTGCTTTAGTCATGGAAAAGTCATTTGCAGCACTTTTCCTCTCAAATTGAGGTCAAAATGTGGTAATGTCTGGTGGGAAGGAGTGCAGAGTCTAAGTCATGGTGAACTGGAAGAGTTATTAAAATGCAGGGAAGGTAGAAACAGCCCTGCAGTATATAGGGCTACACTGCTGTGCTGAGTTGCAATGAATGCATAAGGTGATCTCAGAGGATTTAGCCAACGGTAAATCACCAAAAGCTGGTTATGGAAAGGTGCAACACAACCATATAAACAAGAGAGATAGAGTCATACGACCCTCTGAGTATAGAACTTCCTAATATCTGCACTAAATCTTTCCTTTCTTAGTTTGAAACTCTTCCCCCTTATCCTATCACTATCTGCCCATGTAAAGAGTCACTCTCCCTCTTCTTGAGAAGCAGCCTTTAAGTACTGAAAGGCCTCAGTGAGGTTTTCCTGGAGCTAGGCTGAACAGCCTCACTACCTCACTAAAACCTCACTAGGCTGAACAGCCCCAGCTCTCTCAGCCCTCTGATCATCTTTGTGGTCCTCTTCTGGACTCAGTCCAAGAGATCTACACATTTCTGGTGCTGAGCTCTCTAGGTGAGTCTCACCAGAGTGGAGCAGAGGGGCAGAATCCCTTCCTTCACCTTCTGCCCACACTGCTTTGGATGCAGCCCAGGACACGGTTGTTGCACAAAATGCATTGAAACAAAAGTAGGTGCTGAGATCTTGAAATTCTGCCCCTTAATGTGTTTTCCTGGTTCTCCTTTCCTCTTTTCAAGGGTTTTCCAGCATCATGCTGCTCCATCATTTCATATGAGCTCAGAACTGAGCATCCACAATCCCAACCCACTGAACAAAGTTATTTCCTGTCCAATATCAGATTTGGTATCTAGTTTTTGCAGCAGGGCAGTGTGGCATGAGACTGCAGGGGTGGGTGAAGAACAAAATGCCATTCCATAGGTCAAGGAAACCCAGCCTACTTTGAGCTTTTACTTCAAAAAAATCATCCCTCTTCCAGGACAGCTTTTCTCCCCTTCTGGGAATACTTCTTTGGAATTGGAATGTGCTGCCCAGGGAGGTGGTGGATTCACCATCCCTGGAGGTTTTCAAGATGAGACTGGATGTGGTTCTTAGTGCCATGGTCTAGTAACCATGGTAGGGTTGGACTTGATGATCTTGGAGGTCTTTTTCAACCCAGTTGATTCTATGATTCCATGATTTTTTTATTAGAATTATTGTTATTATTAATACATAATGTCTGGAGCTCTCTGTCATCTAAGGGTTTTAAAATAAACCCATCATTCTGACATTTGGAATCCTTTGAAATATACCACACCAGAAAGGATCCAGGCCCAGGAGGAGAGAGGTTCATGATATTTGCATTCACATCATTACTGTTCCTATTCCCAACTCATCGTATTAGTGTTGTTTCCAGTGGCTACATGAACAGCTTACTGCTAACATCTTTGTCAAGTGCAATGATTTAAACATGTACCCACGGTACAAGTACACTCAGTAATTACATTTTTAAGACATGGGCTATCAATTAGGAAACACATTGGCATGGAGATATATTGACAATGCTAATTGTCTTCTGTCGCTCTCACTGCTTATTCTGCTCCAATCCCTTTGTTTTCCCACAGAATCCAAATTCACATGGAGGACTGCTGGGCAGCTGTGTGAGTTGGATACCAATGTCTGCAATGCATTTCCTGGCCCCCTCAGCTCTGATATGTGACTGACAGGCTTCCCACTGACAACAGGGCCAAGGATAAACCAGCATAGGCTCAGCTTGGAAATGAGTTATGGAGCCACCCTGGGCAATGCTTTCCTTCAGTGTGTGCTGCACTGGGAAAGTGTCGAGTTCTCTGGGATTCCACAGGAGATGCAGAAAGAAAATAACATTTTTTTTAGCTTAAAATAATATGCCCCAATAACTTATTTTAAAAATCTAGAATCTACCCGTGTACAGCTTCATTCCTGGGGGACATTCCTGAACTGAACAAAGCCTCATTTGCCCTGGTGGACAACAGACTGTCCATGAGTCAACACTGTGCCCTTGTGGTTAAACAGGCCAATGGAATCCTGGGATGCATTGGGAAGAGCACTGCCAGCAGGTCAGGGAGGTGATCCTGCCTCTCTGCTCAGCCCTGGTGAGGTCACACCTGAGTGTGGTGTCCAGTTCTGGGCTCCTCAGGGCCAGAGGGACATGGAGCTCCTGGAGCAGGTCCAGGGGAGGGCAAGGAGGATGCTGAAGGGACTGGAGCACCTCAGTGGTGAGGAAAGGCTGAGGGAGTTGGGGCTGTTCAGCCTCGAGAAGAGACACTGAGAGAGACCTCATTAATGGATTCAAGTAATTGAGTGGGAATTGCCAAGAGGATGATCAGACTCTGCTCAGTGGGGAAACCAATAAAACAAGAGGGAACAGCACAAACTGATGCCCAGGAAGTTCCACCTGAACACGAGGAAGAACTTCTTTGCTGTGCAGTCACCGTGCACTGAACACATTGCCCAGAGAGGCTGTGGATTCTCCCTCACTGAGGTGTTCCAGAACCATCTGGACACAATCCTGAGCCATGTGCTCTGGGCTGGCCCTGCCTGAGCAGGGAGGTTGGACCAGATGACCATTGTGGTCCCTTCCAACCTGTGATTTTGTGATTGTGTGTGACTATTAAAGTGTGCCCAACTTCTAAGGAAGCTAAGAAAGAATAGGACAGCTGTACTGAGCTTTACAGGCTGATGATTGTAACTGTATCTGCTCTTGCATTGAACCAATTTCTCTCTGTTTTTCCTCACTCCTTCCTCTCTCTTTTTGCTTTTAGGAAAAAAAAACAAATAGGAGAATGCAGTGTATTTCATGAAATAAATTCAATATACACAATAACCTGGCAAGAAATAGGAGAGGTGTTGGCAATGCAGGAATATGGATCATCAAAATGGAGAAAAAAACACTTTCTATGAATCATTTGAACTTAATATAACAGTAAATAGGAATTATCAGGAGAAACAGTTTGATTGACTGCATAGAGAAGAGCAAGGCAGATAAAGCTTCCTTGCATGGCCACCAGAGTGAAAGGCAGTGATGGTAAAGTATGTAAGCAGGGAAAAATGAGACTTGAATGCACTTTAGGTCAGATATTAATAGGGTTTGGGAATAAAGGAGGAAGGAGACTGGAAGAATTTGTAAATGGAATCTGAAGACTGCAAACAAGATTGAGAATATAATAACAGAGACTTCAGAAGAAAGGTAGAGT
>NW_008690247.1:26630-58514 GCF_000695815.1 Acanthisitta chloris | reverse complement strand
GTTTGCAAACCTAATCTGTGTGGGAAATTACTAACCAAACGCAAATCCTCAAAGCACATCCACACATCATCTCTCCACTCAGTGAACTTTTCTCTCAACACGCTGTGTTTCAGGACTGGAAATGAGGATGGGAAGTCCAGACATACTGAATTCAAACAAACTTGTTGCCTCACAGATAGATTCTCCAGGTGGAAAGTTGTTGAGTTAGACATTATATCCCTTTCTCTAGTTTGACCCTGTTTGGATTTCTACTGTTATTTATACATGTCCCAACTAGAAAAAATAAATACATAAATAACCCCCCCCCAAACTGCCCCTTAAATGACTTTGCACAAGTCAAAGCCCTAATGGACACTGCCAGTGTATTGCCAAAGCTGAGTTCAAGTCTTGGAATGTAAGATGCAGGTCATCATGAGCAATGATGAGTCCAACATGGAAAAACAGCCCTTCCCTGGGCTTGGAACTATTTTCTGGGCCAAAAAAACCACCAAAGCATATTTCTACATAATCTCTTTTTACATGTTACAAACATCCTCTAAAATATTTTAAGAGAGATGTCAAAGGGAATCTAGAAAGAATTTGCATTTGAGAGAAGTTCCCTAATTTGCAAACTGGTTTTACACAGAAAATTCTTGCCAAAACTGAAGTTCAAAATGGATATATATGTCTTCTCTTCTGCTTTGCCCCAGCTGTGTGTCTGTATACAAGACACAAGGTCCATTCTGTCAAGGAGATGAGATATACCCCCAAGTCTTGTTGTCCCACCAGCAGAAATCCAACTGTTGGCCTAATTGTGGGGCTCTCCTTGCTGAAGGCAAGGGAATGACCTTTTCCAAGTAGGAAAAGGTTGCATATCTCTGCATACCCCTTCTAGACAGTTATCTGAGGTTTATCTGTGAGCCCCCACCCTCCTCATCAGGGGGGTAACCTTCTCTGATCTGGACATTTCCCAATAATTAAGGTACAAGGTCACACAAGAAAGGACTCAATGACTGTTGATGAGCACAAAACTAAACATTGAGGGCAAAACTCTGTCTGAATTGTAGCCCTGTGTGCTGGTTTGGGCTGAAGTAGAGTTAACTTTCTTCCCAGTGGGTAGTACTGGGCGATGTTTAGGATCTGTGCTGAACACAGAGTTGATAATGGCAGAGATGTTTTTGCTATTGCTGAGCAGAGCTCACAGAGCCAAGGCCTTTGCTGCTTCCCACACTGCCACACTGGCAAGGCAGTTGAGGTGCATGGGAGATTGTGAGGAGACACAGCTGGGACAGGTGACCCAAACTGACCAAAGGGATGTGAAATGTGTTCCCCTGATTCGTGTCCATACGGAGCAATGTTAGAATCTACCCCAAAATATCTACCTCAATATATCTACCTCAATATTGTATTGAAATAAAAAGTGCGACAAGACTGAAGGAGGCGAAGTGAGCGTGTCCCGACAAAGATCCACCTCCTCATGAATATGTATTAACAACGAGTTTATAAACGAAACCAGGACCTGTACGGTGTGTGTTGGTAGAGCAGAGACTCCTCATGGACTCAGTGCTGTTTATTTGCTTAAATTCATATAATAAATTGTAAATTTTGACTGCAATCTTGTTTGGGGACTCAGTCATTTATCACAGGGATATTCCATACCATATGACATTATGCTCAGTGTATGAAGTGGGAGAAAGAAGGAGGAAGGGGAGGATGTTTGGAGTGATGGTGTTTGTCTTCCCAAGTCACCATTGCACATGATGTGTCCCTGCTCTCCTGGAGGTGCTGAACACCTCCTGCCCGTGGGGAGCAGGGAATTAATTCCTTGTTTTGTTTTGTTTGTGTGTGTGGCTTTTGCTTTCTTTATTAAACTATCCTTTTCTCAACCCATGAGTTTTTCCAGCTTTTACCCTTCTGATTCCCTCCCCCATCCCACTGATGGGAGAATGAGTGAGCTGCTGTGAGGGGTTTCGTGGTTGCTGGGATTAAACAAGACACCCTGAAATTCTAATGTAGGTGAATGGGAGCACATGAGTACAGAATGCAGGTCTTCTGATTTCGAGTGTGCTTGTCTCTGTCTCAGCTCTGAATTTGGCAGTTTCCTCTCTGCCCAAGGCCCTGTCTCACATGAGACACATATGTCATTGTCTGGGCTCTAGCTGACGGTTCTTTCTCATCTCATTGTTTAGACTATGTTGACCTTTTGTTGTTCAGGTGTCAAGAGCCCTCATTAACATTTTAGACATGAGGTCATGCTTCTAATCAACTCTCCCCCCTTATTCAATTAACATTTCCAATGGTTTTAAATTAAGTGCCTTGGTCCACAGGCCAGGGAATTTCCTTCCAATTAGTACCAGTAGTGAAAGGCAGATATCAAAGTTTATTTGCTCATATCAGTACTCTCTTTTGATCTATTGAAAGGATCTGGTGAACATACAATTAAGAAGTTCCTCCTAGGTATCTTTCCCCAAAGGTCCAAGAATACCTGCTGGGGTCTATTAGCATTTCAATGTTTCCCACCTCAGGAAATGTCTGTGCTCCCTTGTCTGACTGGTTCATGTAGCTGCATATTTTGCATGAATACCACTTACAGTCACTGCCTGCCATGGCTGAGACTCATCATCCTCCATACTGGGGTTAGACTTGCCTTGTCAACCTTTTTCACCTCTCCCAGGAGGGTCAAATGTGCACAGCCCTTTGGGAAGGGTCAAACATTCAGTGCTGTCAGAGAGGGACCAGCAGCATCCACAGGAGCCAAGCAGAGAGTGACAGTGCTCTGTAGGAAATGTGGTATCAGAGGAGCAATGGGCACATTTCTTGCTGTCTTCACATGCTTATCTCCAAGATGTGTGTGATTACCAAGAACTTGTCTCCATAGCTGCTGGGCATGTGGACTGAGCAGCAGGATGCTTCCTGATCTCAGCCTCAGATTCCATCTCTTGGAAGGAAAGCAGAATAGCTTGTGGGAAGGATATTCCACCACGTTATTACTTTTAAAGTACTGAATGCTCAGTGCAAACCAGAACATGTCAGAAGTAAACCATTTTAATGAGACTTAGGAACAGATCAACTCCACCAGAAGTTATAAGGGAGCATAACTGCCTTCACATTTGCCTGTAGGGATGCATGGCATGTCTACATCTTGGCCTGGTTTAAGCATGTGGGAAGGATTCTTTGCCCAGCTGTTGGTTCTCACAATTGCAAGTCAGATGCAAGTTCCCATTTGAACCCAAGAAGATCCCTATCTACACCTTGCCAAGGCCAACCTGTGCAGACACAGCCCATAATTGGCAGTGTTGATTATAAACAGAGATAGTCCTAGAGCATTGAAATTCAAGGCTCAGCTCCAAATTTACATCCAGGAGGTATAGGGAAGTTTTCTTTGCTTGAGGCCCCACTGCAAATACCTCACATAAGGGTGACAGAGAAATTAGAAGAACTTTTTACCCCTTCCCACTCTTTCTTTCTGTGTTCCATGTGGCCATGACTACACTGACTCTGAAGTTGCCACCACATTATCATGCAGTGGTGGTTGGACTCAGTTGTGTTAAACATCTTCCTCTGGGCCCAATCCCTTCAGTGCTGTTCCACTAAAGTACAGTATCTTGTAAGCACTATCTCTGTGTCTCACTGTGTCCTCTCTGCTTTTACTTTGTGGAAATAAGTTGTTTGTGAATCATCCTGTGTTCATTTTTGAGTAGAGAACCACCTTGTGGTTTGTGATCTGGGGGAAGAGGATGCTCTCAGACCTATCTGGACTAAATATCCATTACATGTCTTGCTGAGATTGTGAAGGATGAGACTCCATGACCCAGACTGTCCTCTCTCTAGTCCTTTACATAGTTCAGGGACAGAGGTTTTTTTTTTCAAAGTGCATTCAAGTGTATTTCAA
The DNA here is from genome assembly GCF_000695815.1 of Acanthisitta chloris. Taxonomy (NCBI): domain Eukaryota; kingdom Metazoa; phylum Chordata; class Aves; order Passeriformes; family Acanthisittidae; genus Acanthisitta; species Acanthisitta chloris. Next base: position 54,643 of record NW_008690247.1, on the reverse strand, counting down.
GCTGAGAGATCAGTTAGGAATTCTTTAAGGAAAGGAGTGAGTTATCTTAATAGCTAAAGGACTCTTAAAAGGCAAAGAGAGAACACTTACTGACGTACACAGTAAAAGAAATACAGAAAGAACACCAGTGGCAATGAGGCCAGGAGGAATCTAATCTAAGCCTTTCAGGTGGAGAGTGCTGAGTCCTTCCTTCCATTTATCAGTGAAAATCAAAAGTAACTCCCCCAAAGTCAGTAGATTTATGCCAGCATAGCCCAAGGAAGCAGACTGCCTGGAACCACTGCTGATTTCAACACAGACCAATATAAGTCTGTGGGAATAAATCTTACACAGTGAGTATTAAAGTGAAGTGTTTGTGTCAGCCTAACCTGTTCCAAATGTCAGAGACTGAAGGATACTACAAACTGGGAAGTTCTGTTACCAAAAAAAAACCCAACCAAACCCAGCCAAACAGAAAGAAAAGCCTTCACCCAATGTGTCACAAAGTGTTCTAACTTTAGGGGTTTTGGGGTTTGTTCAGCCTGGAGAAGAGGCTCAGGGGTGACCTCCTGGCTCTCTGTAACTTCTGCCAGGGCTGGAGAGAGGTGAGGGATGTGTGTCCTGCCAGGGCTGCAGGGAGAGGATAGAGGGAATGGCCTTGAGCTGAGCCAGGGCAGAGTCAGATTGGATGTGAGGAGAAATGTTTTCCCTGTTGTGGTGTTGAGGCCCTGGGAGGTGGAGTCACCATCCCTGGAAGTGTTTCAGAGGTGTCTGGATGTGGCACTGGAGGATCTGGTTTAGGGTTTAGGGGTTCCAGCAGTGACAGATTAATGGTTGGACTGGATGATCTTAGAGTCCAACCTTGATGGTTCTATAATTCTGTGAACTGAAATCAGTAGTGGTTTTGGCATTGGATTCAAGGAGCATGGGATTCAGTGCACTCTGATAACAGGAATTTTAGAAATGGAAAGTTAATAAACTATGAGTACAAGAAGGTAGGGGTGAATCCCCCAAGATCACAAACATGACTGGACAAGTAATGAATGGGTATATTGAAACAGCAGGAAAAGTTTCTTCCCAATTTACACTGAGGGCAGATGTCCTAACTGAGGGGTTAGTGATGCTTCTCCTCACATAGAATCATGTGATGCTTCAATTCTCTTATCAACTTCGTGGCCTCCTCTGGACTTTCTCCACCAGTTCCATGTCCTTCTTAAGTTGTGAGTACCAGAGCTGCAAATGTGCTCTACCTGAACTAAGAACTCAGTGTTGTGTTCCTCTGATTAAATTCAGGAACACCTGAATTTGAACTGTTTTCAGTCCAAAACCCTAAATTGAATTTATTTGTGCACTCAACAGCGTTGGTAACTTTGCACACACAATAAGACTGGGAAAAAAACTAATGAGATTTGATTCATTTATCTCTGTATCTTGGATTTAAATGCCACAGTCACTAGTTTTCTCCCAGGAGGCATTAAAAATCTTCAGCTAGTGGTATCAACACCCTGTCTGCATGAGTGTTTATAAAGAAATCTTGTTGTCACACACGGATCAATAAGAGGCAGGTATGCCTCGGGTTTCTAATCACTAGGAATTCATTTGGAATTCAATCCAATAGCAGCAATCCCATTGAATTCATTAGGGGGTTTGCAAGGATGTAGTTCCGCAGCAATTCCCTTGTAATTCAGCACCAATTAAGTATTATTTCATGCAGGAAATAATGAGCTGTGGAAACACTGTTAGTGCCAAATAATGGAATAAGGTGTGTTTGCATAATATAAACACTCCATGAATGTTCCAAGAGGTTAGAGCAGGTCTTGACTTTTTTACCCTGGAGAGGAGAAAGGATCCTACAGGAATCATCTTGTGTAACTCAGTGGAGTGTCACCTAAATAAATATTGAATTCAAGAGGGACACCGGAAACTGGAAAATCACTCTGACTTCTCACATTTGAAATGTCACTAGTTTAATTATTAGATTGCTTCCAAGTCAGTACCATTCCTGGGAAGGGTTTGGTGCTTAGTCAAAGCTCAGAGTACTTGAACTGGTGTTAGTAGACCTTCCTGTTATTTATAGCAGGCAAGAGGATTGGAAACTTCTCCTTTGAAGCAAAGTTTTGACCCCAGACTTACAGAACCTGCCAGTTTCCCACTTTATTTAGGACCAGATTTCTTAGGTGCTCAACAACAACAACTTTCCCAGAATCAGAAACACTGTGGTGGTCCCAACTTTCCTCCTCTATTCCCAGTTGGAGCTTGGGTATAATATGGTGGCAAGAAGATGCTACTGCCTTTTTCATAGGGACATTGCCATAATCACTCCTTCAATCAGGCTGACATTTTCCCTAATCTTGACTTGAGACACCTCTTCATTTCCTCCTCTGACTCTTCTCAGTCTCACAGCTCTGTAATTCAATAGATGAGAAAGAGGAATGCAAGAAGGCTTGTAAAGCCCTAACTAAGCAGGTATTGTCAGGTGGAACTTTGCTACACATCATGAGTTATTTTCGTCATCCTTCTGGAAATGCTGCTTGGGTTGAAGTCAAAATGCAGCTCAAGTTAAAGCAGCAGGTCTTGCTATTGAAACCCTTTCTCTAGCAACATCTCCTTTGCTTTCAAGGGGAACCAGCTGCTTCCAGACCAAATTCATGCTCCTGCTAGTCCGAGATGCTGATGGCTCTGTGCAAAGCTCATTGCTTGTTCATCATGTTTTGTTTCTGTTCTGGCTGTGGTTGTTTCATGATGATTTTTTTCCCACCCCTCTCCCTTCAAAGCAGGAACTTTCCTCAACAGATCTGGCTTTAAACAAAAGAACATACTGCAGCTTTAATGGAAATTTAAAAGTCAATGAGACAGACAAAAAAAGAGACATGACCCAGGATGAGCTCAGTCCAATGAATAAATTCAGACCATTTAGTGAATGTTTGGAGGGATCAGAAGGGCACTTTTGCTTGCAGCATTTTAACAAGCCTCCAGGAATTAGCAAGAGGCCTGAAAAATGAGTGGCAGTGGTGGCAAGTAATTCAGTTGTGATCACTTGAGGGTGATGAATGAGGAAGTGACATAGTCTGTGCAGAGACAAGTCATCTTTCCTAAAACTACAGTATTTAGCCCTCATGGCTGCAGATTTATATTGCAGTGTGGCAATGCTGGTAATTAATGAAACAGTCCTGGCTTTTGCGGGGCATGTTAGAAACACAAGGCTGAAGTAGGAGTCATGTGAAGACCCAAAGCGATTTTCTCCAAAGGCTGAAATATTCCTAGACACTGGACATTGCTGCATGAGCTTGATAAATTTTTCTTTAGCCTGGGAGATTGAGCATGGTTTAAAAGGGCTGGGGAAAAAAATGACTTCAAGGCACATTTTAAGGTAGATGGAGGATGAATTAAGATTAATGAGAGCCTTACAAGTGGGCTGAAGCTAGCAGTCCTGATATGAAAACTGTGATAAAAACCAGCAAGACCAGCCTCAGAATGTGAATTACTTGCTTTATCCAGTGGTCCTCGTGCCTATGTCTAAGCCATTGTGTGTGCATGTGTGTGGATACATGTGTGAACAACTGAGAGCATTTTTACACTAACCATGCACGAAATCTCAGTGACCATCAGGACGAAAGGAGGAAAACACCCTTAAATCCCGAGATGTAAACCATTTCTCTCCTCCCCTAACTGTAAATCAAAATGCTGCTTGGGTCCTGTTAATAGTTAAATGTGCTGGAAGTTAAATAGACCTAACAAGGCAGTTTTCAAACAGGAAAACTGGTAGGAGTTTAATGATATCTTACAGTACATCCATCCTGGCAATATAATCATTAAAATTCGTCAAGTGTAAAAACGAATGACAAAACATTACCCCAGAGCAACTTAGTGTATAAATGCAACAATGAAGCTGCTAAATGGTTTCTCTGGATCTTTACTTCCAGATCCAAAGTCATATTGATTTGACTTCATCTCCTGAAGATCATGGGTCCACGGTCTTACAGGGAATGCAAGATGAGAAAGATTCACCTCCCATGAGAAGTTTCCATGTCTGCACTGCAAATTGGAGTAGAGTTATTAAAAAGAGAGCAGCCAGAAATGTGAGGGTGGTGAGACACTGTCCCAGGTTGCCCAGGGAGGCTGTGGCTGCCCCAACCCTGGCAGTGTTCACAGCCAGATTGGATGAGCCTTGAGCAACCTGCTCTGGTGGGAGGTGTCCCTGCCCAGGGCAGGGGTTGGGACTAGATGACCTCTAAGGTCCATTCCAACCCCAAAAATTCTGTGTTTCTATATTTGTCTGACCCCATGTGCAGCAAACCCTTGTATTCTCACTGAAGAGTAATGCTTGTATGCTGCACCTTTAAAGAAATGATGTAATTCCTATACCACTCTCAAAGTATGCAGAACTTGGGGCTGAGTGAAATTCATAGCCTTGCAAAAGGAGATGTCTGACTTCTGCAGCCCTGGATGACAACTTACTAACATAATTCCTACGTAATAGCACAGGCCTTTGAAGGCAAAGGAACTACCTTCTTACTTTCATACACATCATTCCAGTTAATAGCAGTTGGCAGGACTGGAACTGGGACATGGTTCAAGATATGAATGACTTCTTTGTATCATGGCACACTTCCCTTTATGCTTTTGTTGGAGGATAAAAAGCCATAACTGTAATGTATATTAAGTTTTTATATTGTTTTACACCACCAGCATAATGTAAAGGGACCCTGATGAAACTCAACCTAAACTTGTGGAGTGGCAGCTGAACCTAAATAGGTTTTCTGGTTAATGAAAGAACTGTTCAGTCCTGATCATCTTGAGTCTGGCTGAGCACTGCCATAATGCTCATAGAACCGTCAAGGTTGGAAGAGACCTCTAAGATAATCAAGTCCAACCATTAACCTGTCACTGATGTAACCCCTAAACCCTAAACCAGATCCTCCAGTGCCAGATCCAGATGTCTCTTAAACACTTCCAGGGATTGTGACTCCACCACCTCCCTGGGCAATATCCCAGTGCCTCAACACCCTCACAGGGAAAACATTTCTCCTCACATCCAATCTGACTCTGCCCTGGCTCAGCTCAAGGCCATTCCCTCTAGTCCTCTCCCTAGCAGGGCTGAGAAGCTCCACTGTGCTGGAGCCTTACTGTCTGCTTGTGTTCTCTTCTTACATGTTCAGTGACAGCAAGGGGAATAAAGATAAACTCTCCAGCCCTTTAGGACAGCATTTTAGCCCTCAGGAAATTTGAAAAAAGCCCTCAGATGCTCATATTTTAGAGTAATTCCACTAATAGAAATCTGATTTTTAAACCAGCTTGCCTTTAACAATGAAGTCTGCATCGAGACATGCTTTTGCTCATTTTGAAATAGATTCTTCTCTAATTTATGAAATGAATGTAAAATCCTCTCTATGTAGAGCCCAACTCAATTAGCTCCCTCACATGGCTATTTTCCACTTGATCTCAGCTACACTCTGAGGTTAGAGCCACAGAGCTCTCTAGCACCATAATAAATAGGCTTATTTTGGCTTCATTCCTTTTAGATTTGATTAGTTTTTCTTTCAGCCATTAGCACATGCCTTTTCTAAGCTGAATCCTGTTTCATGTTCTCCAGCTTCTTCAAACTCCCTGTTTTTGGTCCTCTTTAGTATTTCTGACACCTCCTAGTAAAGTGTCAAGTTGCAAGTTTAATGTTTCACCTTCTTATTTCACCAGTAATGAAAATGCTGAATAAACCCAGAGCCTATATCAGTACTTTGGTACCTCAGCTCCTTCCATTGACCAGGTTTGACTTCATAGACTATTATACACATGGTGTGTTGTTTAAAGATCTTAGAAAGTCTTTTGACCTAGTAACAAAATACGCATTTATGTTCCTTTTTTTCCCCAGGTAAAACCACTGTAGGCTTTGACTTTGGGTTTTAGTCCAGATCTGCCACTTAAATATGTGGACTGGAACGAACTCCATCCACAAACACCAAGCAGAGGATCCTATGGGTATGAGGAAATGCGCAACTGACATAAAACTGGCAGGAACACACACTATCTCGGTCACCCCTTGTGGGTCCAAGGAGGCAGAATGGAGAGGAACATGTAACATTTAGTGCATCTCTCTCCTGTTTCCTCAGCTGGCACAGAGTAAAGATAAATTCATGAACCACATGTTGCACTTGGCTCTATCTTGCTAAAACTGTGTCTTTTCCTTGCTCCTTCAAACTCCTCTTGAAAATGTCTTCTTTTCCCTATTGCCTCTGATTAATTTTTTCAAATTTTATATTGGTGTGCTAAGAATACAGGAAAGGACAAAATATTTTAATGCAATTACCTATTTACTCAGTTATCTACTTGACCATGCAACTGTTAGCTGAGTGTGCTTGGTTTAATAGCCAAGGACTTCATGATTTTGCTGGTAATATTTTGGAACTTGTTCAGTTCTTCTTAAGATGAACTGAGAGATGGAAGTTAATAGCAGTGAAGGCTGAGAGAGCAATGAATCTCCTTTACACTCTGCTAAGTTCACATACCTGTGAACTGCATGTGCTGAAGGACTTCCATTGGAGCCTGCATGATGGGAAGGACTTACCTCAAAAGGGTTGTATGTCCAATCTGCCTCAATAACCCACACTCAGGTGGGAGGAAATACCTCCTACAGCACTGATCTCCTTCTGTTGACCAGCAGTACCATTTTGAGCCAGGGAGAAATTCCCTGGTTGTGGGGCAGTTTCAAGCTGAACAAGGAGCTTCTAGATGAGTCATTTCCCACCTTGTAAATGCCTAGTCTTGGCTCATTCCTAAAGCTGCTTCTTCACTGTGTTTACCAAGGCAAGTTTAAGACACCTCTAACAACAACTAGAGGTTTAAATTAAAGTCCAGGTTTCAGACACTTCCCTTATGAGTATCAATGCCTCAAAAACAAGCACCACAAAGGTCAGGGGCTGTTGCCTTACAGAAGCTCCTCAAGGTGACTGTAAATAAATTATCTTTTCAGATTCTCCCCCAAACAAACACATACAGCAGTGGTTCAAACACTAACCGCAGATAATCACATGAATTTCATCTTCTCCATCAAAAGGGGATGTTATCATACTGCTTCATGTTTCTCTTTCTTCCCAAGAGCCTCAGCACACAGAGCTCTCTGCCTCAAAAGCTTAGCTAGGAAGAGATGAACTCCTGAATACCTTGTGGTGCTACACATTTTGCACAGATCTGTGCAGCTCCTACATTGCTGATTTGCATTCCCCTGTGAAGCAGCCAAATGAACAAACAATAAGGATGGAGCCTAAGCGCACTGAAACAACAATATTCTTGCTAAAGGAGCTCTCTCTTTCATAAATCAATGTGATAATATCCTTTTAAAGCTGTTTCCAACTGTCACCTCTCCTGATTTGGCTCTCTGGGAGAGGGAAGTATTGGGGAGATTAATGACAGATTTAACAGCACAAAGGTGCACCTTATTTCGATCAGGCACAGGTAATGTCCTCTAATGTTCTGATCATGCTGTGAAACCAGACAAGAGGCCATCTCAGTGCTTTTATTTGTCCAGATGAAGTGCTGGCTAACTGTGAGTTTCTGGATTATTACAGGGAGTGGGGGACAAGTGAGTCTATACATGACAGAAAGTCAATGGCATCATAGAAAAAGGGCTCATCTCCAACAGGCTCTCCGCCACTTTCTTCTAGGCAGCAGGGAGCAGCCTGGGCTCACCTCTCCAGCACAGCATGGAGAGCAGGAACACTCCTCCTGCTCAGTCCTTCTGGAAGAGCAGCCAGGATATGCTCATATCATCTCAGCTGCACAGAGGCACCTCGCTGGCTCCTCAGGGCTCCAGCTTCACAAACCATTATAGCCATAATAGTCCTTACAGGATCTGTTCTAAATGAGTTGTGGAAATAGATGAGGTATATTCAGTTCAGGCAAAAAGCATTTTTTGATAGGCTCTGGGCAAACAATCTGTTCCTTTGATACATCTTACTACTGAGTTTCAAAGGAAGCAAATTGATGAAGCTGTGAAGAAAGTGATTTGTTAAAAATTAAGTCTTTTTCTTTAGAGATTCAAGTTGAAAGAACATCTCTGTGGACTGTGCCTAATCAGAACCTTTGAACACTATCAGGCATGCCCCATTAGGGTTGCCAGCCTCCCAAAACAAATTACTTACAGTAATCCCTTGCCTGATGTATGCAGGAAAAGACAATAGCGCAGCTCCACAGCACTGTCATTGCATGAGATTCACAGTATGCAGCTGAGCAAACTGCAATTTATACTTTCTATCACAAAGTGGCCATGAAACTCACTTCAAGACAAAGAAGCTTTAAGGTCTCAGACTTACTTACCATAACTGGCCAAGTTCTCAGCTGCTGCAGCTCTGATTTACCAGAGCTATGCTGATTTACACCTGGTGAAAATCCTGAATTATTCTTCTCTCCAGAGTCTGGAAATTTCTAACCAATCCTTATCAACAGAATGAAGTGCAAGGTCCTACATCTGGGTCAGGGCAATCCCAGGCACAGTTACAGGTTGGGTGGGGAAGGAATTGAGAGCAGCAATGAGGAGAAAGACTTGGGGGTGATGGTGGATGAGAAACTGCCCATGAGCTGCAGTGTGAGCTCAGCCCAGAGACCAGCCCAGGCCTGGGCTGAGCCACAGGAGTGTGGGCAGCAGGGCAAGGGAGGTGATTCTCTTCCTCTACTCTGCTCTGGTGGGACCCACCTGGAAAACTGCACAGAGCTCTGGTGTTCTCAATGTAATAAGGACATGAAACTGTTGGAGAAAGTCCAGAGGAGGCCACAAAGCTGATAAGAGAGTTGGAGCATCTCCCATGTGAGGACAGGCTGAGGGAGCTGGGGCTGTTCAGCCTGGAGAAGAGAAGGTTGTGTGGAGACCTCATAAAAGGCTATCAGTATCTGAAAAGGCTGCAGGCGAGATGGAGAGGGACTCTGTTAGGAGCTGCACTGACAGGACAAGTCATAATGGATTCAAATTGGAAAAAAGGGAAATTGAGGTTAGATCTTAGGCAGAAGTTTTCCCTGTGAAGGTGGTGAGACACTGTCCCAGGTTGCCCAGGGAGGCTGTGGCTGCCCCAACCCTGGCAGTGTTCACAGCCAGGTTGGCTGAGCCTTGAGCAACCTGCTCTGGTGGGAGGTGTCCCTGCCCAGGGCAGGGGTTGGGGCTGGATGATCTCTAAGCTCCATCCCAACCCCTATAATTCTATGATTCTGTGACTGTGAATGAACTAAGCAGCAGTGAAAAGAGGAAGATGTCCCTCTCTTCATTCACATGCATTCCATTGATTGCATTTATTAAGTTGTTTTGGTTAGAAATTCCTCAAGAGCTATAAACCAGCATAGTCCTACTGAAAATAACCAAGCAACTCCATGCATTCACTTTGATTTTCGATGTGTATCACTGAGTATTTTAACTCATTCCTTAAACAATTATTTTCTTTGCTGACAGAGCATGGTCTTGTTTAATCCATTCTGTGACCAGCCATTTGGATCATCACAAAGGCTTCATAATATCATTAAAACATTCAATAGGATCATAAAATAATTCTGAAGTAAATGAAGCAAACTAACTGGAATTACTCAGTAACTCACAACTGTGGAAATGTAATAAAGGGACTGTGGATTTGATGATAATTGGAGTATAGTGAGCAATCATCTCACAAGAACAAATGCAGTTTGGAGAATCACATTTCATAACTAACTGTCAGCAAAGTCACCTAAGGTCCATTCCAACCCCTAAAATTCTATGACTCCGATTCTATGAACATTCACAGGAATCAGGAATTCAGTCCCTAAGAAGTACTTCTAAGACCTTGAAAAAGTGACTTGGCAGCTCTGGTGAGGCCAAGGATTATTCCTCTCTTGCACTGAGGAGAAAAGAAGTGGATAGAGTATAAATATGGCAGCTAGTGCTAACATTTTCCCCATCATAGTCTTGTTACAGGAAAGTAACTTTGCCCTTTTGATGAGAGCGTTTTGAAGTTCAGAGAGAGTGATGTTGTAATTAAGCAGATGCTGATGTAGATGAGAAGATAATTTAGGGCAAAGTCCAAGTGAAGGGGTGGTGCCCTGTGCTCCTGCTAAGGAGATAAGGTAGGATCCAAGATTACAAAGTGTATTGAAAGAGGAATTCAGGTTAGAGCACATACACTGAAGGTAATCATGGTATGTTCCTATCCTTCTGACCCTTCTCATTACTCTTGACCTCTGGTGTTTATGTCTTCATTACTTTTGGTGCTACTGTCAGAATTAAAATAGACACTGGTGTCTCAGTTTCCACTTCTCTTGGAGACTAAACCTAAATTTAAAGTGTTGCATGCAAAATATTAAGGTTAAGATGCAAAGCTTGATAAAACGATGTGAAGGTACAGAACACACGATGCAAATTTTGGCTATGTTTCTTTCCAAATCTCTTCCATGTTCAGCTGAATATAAGTCTTAGGATGTGATTCCTGACTGCAGCAGGACAAATAGGAGCAGGAAGCTTTTCAAAGCAAGTCACTAGAGGTAAAACTCTGATGCCCTTAACAGATGAATATATTTGACAAACTGTATTCACCTCTTTAATTCATGAGATAATAAATCTCAGTGCTAAATGCTCTCTCCCAGCCAGGGCACAATGGCATGGCTATCAATGTTTATCCACACCCTGTAAACATACAAAACTCTTGCAGTTTGGAGGAGCCAGTTGTGCCTGGATTGATGATTGCCTATTCAAGGCATCTCATTTATTACAGTAGCTGTAATGCAGGCAAATAAAAGAATGACCAGAGGTGGAGAATAGGAGGATCATGAGGTCAGATAAAATTTCTGGGGCTCGTTAATCCCAAAGAGCTAAGGGGGCTTTCCATGTTGGTTCAGCAAAGATGGGGAAGCACAATGAACAATGAATCCATGGAGTGTTTCCTGGTAAGCAGAACAGAAATCTCTATCTTGCCTGTGTAAGTTATCAAGCAAAGCACACCTGGAGTCAGGGATGCTCAATTTATTGGGCAGGGATCCACGAGGTGCTGCTTTCTCCCTGCCCATGGATCATTCTACACTCCACCAATGTGAAACAATGCAAACACTTAAATTTATGGAGATGCTGCTGTTAAACTCACAGGGATGAAACCAAAAGTGAAATACTAATAATAACATTTAAAATAGGTTGGAATAGATAGAAGCAAAAAATAGCCACAGGCTACTCCCTTTCCTCTCAGTCCAAATAATTTTTCCTTTCCTTTGGCAATTACCACTTTTGAAGCTTCCTTCTCCTGACTGTTCTATCCTTATCTAACAGAGATCCTTAGCTACCTTTGAGAAATTACTTGCCTGATATCTCACCTGAGTCTCCATTCTTGCAAACTTAGCCCCTTTTTCTTTGTCCAGTCTCTTGTCTATATGAAAACCCACTGATTTCTACCCTTTTCAGAGTAACCTTTTCTGTTAGGACAGGCTGTGACACACCTTCTTTTTCCATTACATCTCTATGGGCCTCATATTTCTCTTTTCTTGGTTAAAAAAAAAAATCATTATTTTCCTATAGGGATGATGCTATTTCATCTGCTTCTCATTTTTGGTTTTGGTCTGTGGTGTTTTTTCCATGCAGCACCCAGACTGGGCTGGTGAGACAGAAGTGTAGAATCATCAAGGTTGGAGGAAACCTCTAAGATCATCTAGTCCAACCCTTAACCTGTCACCGCTGGAACCCCTAAACCCTAAACCAGATCCTCTAGTGTCAGATTCAGATGTCTTCTAAACACCTCCAGGGATGGTGACTCCACCACCTCCCTGGGCAATATCCTAGTGCCTCAACACCCTCACAGGGAAAACATTTCTCCTCACATCCAATCTGACTCTGCCCTGTCCCAGCTCAAGGCCATTCCCTCTAGTCCTCTCCCTGCAGCCACGGCAGGAGAGACCATCCCCAGTCTCCAGTGTTCAGTAAAAACCAGATACCACCAGAGTTCACTAAAACTGAGCATACATAGAATCATTGAATTTTAGGGGATTAGAATTTTCTTCCTGGATCTCCAGTTTGCTGCTAATTTTCAATTCTGTGATCCAGTAAAACCGTCAGATTCTTCAGCATTATACCCTACTCTACAGAGTCATTCTCAGCCTCCGAATGTTCCTTCCTAAATCCAGCATGTGTATTGAATTTCATCTTACTGATTTCAGGTCATTTCTCCAATTTATTGTGATCATTTGGAAGTCTAATCCTGTCTTCAAAATTTCTCAGGAGATTTGCAGTCAGGTGTCATCCCCCAATTTTATATGTGTCCTCTCCATCCCATGATCCAAGTATTGAATAACAATAGACAGAGGACAGGCTCCTATGGGGCTTATGTGATGTGACCTTCCAGTTTGACAGCAGACTATTGATAACTACTCTATGGAGAAGGTTCTTCAAGCATTTCTGCATCAACTTTGTAGTGGTTTTGTGTCTAGATCATAATATCTCATATATCTGATACCTCTCCTCCCTCCCTAAAAGCTCACTGTGCACTGTACACTGTGACAAGTCTGTAGTTAATCCCCTGGGCTATTGGGGCTGCTCTCTGCTGTCAATGCCTTTTTCTAAGCACGTAAATACAGCTTTCCTTTCTTAACACATTTTTGGACTCTGGTGTTTTCAGACTTCATCACTGTTGCTCTCCATCAAAGGAGTTTGGTTCCTGGTCCTTCAGCAGAAGCAACTGAGATTGAACAAGGGCAAGTGAAGTTGCTGCACCTGGGGAGGAATAACCCCAAGCACCAGGACAGGTTGGCACTGATCTAATGGAGAGCAGCTCTGAGGAGAAGGACCTGGGGGTCCTGGTGGACAACAGGCTGTCCATGAGTCACAGTGTGTCCTTGTGGCTAATGGAATCCTGGGATGCATTGGGAAGAGCACTGCCAGCAGGTCAGGGAGGTGATCCTGACCCTCTGCTCAGCCCTTGTGTCTTCTCCCTGCAGCCCTGGCAGGACACACATCCCCCACCTCTCTCCAGCCCTGGCAGGAGTTACAGAGAGCCAGGAGGTCACTCCTGAGCCTCTTCTCCAGGCTGACCAAACCCAACTCCCTCAGCCCTTGCCCATGTGCTCTAGCCCTTTGCTGCCCTTGTTGCCCTTGGCTGGACTCGCTCCAGTGCCTCAATGGCCTTTGGGCAGTGAGTGCCCAAAGCTGAGCACAGCACTGAGCTGGGACCTCCCCAGTGCCCAGTGCAGGACACTGCCCTAGTGCTGCTGCCACACTCTGCTGGAGCCAGGCCAAGATGCCCTTGGCCTCCTTGGCCACCTGTGCACGCTGTTGGCTCCCACTGAGCTGTGCCACCAGCACTGCCAAGCCCTTTTGTGATGAACTACACTTGAGCCTTTCATTAGAAGTACTTGCCAAAACATGATTCATGGATTTCATAAAATCCCAGGTGCTATCAGCTGGACATAACTGCTGAGTGCTCCACCAGGCAGAGCAGAAGTTGGCAAGACCTCAGTACTCAAGAGTGGATTGCTGAGGTGGAGGTTGTAGAGCTGTAGGAAACATGGGAACCACACTGATTTGCAGCAGCTGGAGATACAGCCTTGAATCCTAAACCAACTCTTTAGTGTTCACCCGAGGTCTGGCTCACGTTCAGTGGCAACATATGTGCATCACACAAGGATTTATATTGTCATGGAGCCTCTCCTCCATCCCCACTCACTGGGCATGAGTGTGTTCCTCATGCTTTACCCTTCACTGTGTTTCCGCCCTCTCATTGCTGGTGTCAGTGATCATAGAATCTTAGAATTTTAGGGGTTGGAATGGACCTTAGAGATCATCTAGTCCCAACCCCCTGCCCTGGACAGGGATTTGCAGCAATAGACAGAGGTGCTATAGCTAAAAGAGATTCTTCAACACATTTGTGCTCACAAAACACAAGCACTTGTAAATTGGAGCACCATTAGTGTGTGGCTCCTGCTGCTGTGTGCTTTGGGAGAGGCTGAGAATGCTAATTGGTTCTGGTCTGAATCAGCTTCCTGGTTCAGGGCACACTTATAAATGGGATTTCAGCTACACATTCAGTGCCAAATGTAGCAGATGGTGATAGGATAGTAAATTACATTAAGGAATACTTGTACAGTTTCTTTACCACTTTTATAGTTGGAAAAACAAACAATTGAGTTGCTTAGGGTAAAGGCAGATGCAGTGTCATGTCTGTGGAAACACACTAAGAGTTTTATGGCTTTCTCTCAGAGAATAAAGAAGCAGGTTTAATAACCATGGAAATTATCTGAATAATCCTGGAGTGATCATCATTTCTAGTTCAGAAGTTTATGTTCCTCTGGTGCTAAGATTTGTGTTTCCAATTCTGAGTATTTATATAATCACATCCTGCACTTTTTTCCCCCCAAATGTTTCCTCTTATTTACCAAAACAATTCTGTAAACAACTTCCTAGCCAACTGTAAGTAGTGAGTGGCACCTCTGGGTATTAGTGCCACCTGGTTGTCATGAAGGATTGAATCACTCCTGTTTTAAATAGTGTTGAAACAGTCTTCTCTACAGTTTGTTTCCCAACTCTGCCTCCCTTGTTATCCAGTCTTCACACCTTCTTGGAAACACATTTCAGATATCTGGTATTGTGGGAACTATTTCTAACAGGAGTATCATAAAGTGGTTCAAAGGGTTCCTTAAAGATCATCAGTGATAGGACAAAGGGCAATGGGTATAAATTGAAAGAGGGGAAGGTTAGGTTAGATCTTAAGCAGAAGTTTTCCCTGTGAGGGTGGTGAGACCCTGTCCCAGGTTGCCCAGGGAGGCTGTGGCTGCCCCAACCCTGGCAGTGTTCACAGCCAGGTTGGCTGAGCCTTGAGCAACCTGCTCTGGTGGAAGGTGTCCCTGCCCAGGGCAGGGGTTGGGGCTGGATGATCTCTAATTCCCGTCGTGTTTTGTGGTCCCTTCCACGTGGTCCCCTGGCCAAGCTTGTGGTGCTACTGTGGCACAAAATGATTCTGAGTAGAAAAGCAAAATGCTCTCCTTTTGTTTTCTCCTATGGAAAATGTCCATCATTCCCCTTACCCCCCCAAGAGAACTTGCCTTTTCCTAGGACAGCTTTACTGGAATGACATGAAAGGCATGAAACAAAGGTGGCAAACAAGGTTTGGAGGGAGTTGGCCACATGTAGTAGACAAGCCTCAGGCTCCCTGTGAGTGATGCCAGGCTCAGCTGGATCCCAGGGATTATGTTGCCAGCCCAGACTTGGTGCTTTGACATCTCCTCACTCCCTTTCCCCAGAGGGGGACACGTGTGGGGACAGTGGGTCTGTTTTCATCCTTCTGCTACCTGAGAAATCCCTGATGTAAGGGAAATTCCCTGGAGGCTCTAGCTTTGTTTGCTAAAGCAAAGGGCATAGGGCAATATCAGGGACTGACCTACTGAGTCACACAGTCTTTCCAAGAACAATCCTTTTCCATACAAATAAGACTTACTTTTATAACTTGTTTTTCATGTTTTCTATGATAAACTCCTTGAAGTTCCTTTCCTATAAATGAATGTTAACTTTGGACAGGAAGATTCCCAATTATTGCCATGAATAATGAACATTCCTCATTATATTAAATATTATATCCAAGCTAATCTAATTTATATAGAATCTAATCCCATTTATATAGATTTATTTTCTTTCTCCTTCTCCATATCCCAAACTCCTTCAAGAACAGAGCAGAGCTCCTCCCTTCCAAGAATTCTGGGGTTTTTTTCGGATTACTGTTCCCAGCAAGTAAGAAACACAAAGCACCTAATCATTTAAATGTTTTTTTATGCTTTAGCTCATTAAAGTTTATATTCAGATCTTCTATACTGCCCAGTGCTTTTAATAGATCAAGTTCATGGCCAATGCTCAGTCTGCAGAGGGGAATTGTTGATTCTGACCTTACAGTAGTTCTGGGAATATTAAGATGGCATTTTCTGGTAAAACAGTCATTTAGTTGTCAGGAAAAAAATCAGATGCTGCTTGATGAACACCTATCCCTGCACTTAAGGCACCTAGTGAAAAGACAGGAAGACTTCACTGTATGCAAAGAACTGTTCAAGTTTTCAGTTAGAGAGAGAGAAAAGCTTGGGAAGATCTCCCAGGCTGTTAATGAGCCACAGGAAAGAGGTGGTTAAGTTCAGAACTGAATCAGTGCTTCATCTTGATTGAGTTTCCTTTGAAAAAGCACAGACAAAAAAAACCCCAAACCCTGTGCAGCACAATTTCCTTCCTGCAGATGAAAAGGTAACTATGGTGACTGGGGAGAAAGATCAGATGTGACCATTTTGCAGCAGAATAGCACATATATCCTCCAGGTCTGTCTGGAGTGGGGGTGAAGGGTGTCAGGAGACCTTTCCCAGCAAGTCCCCAGCGCAGTGCAGACTGCCAGTGGCCAAAGCTGCTGTTCAAGGAGAGCCCTGGGGCAGTGCCAGAGGGCTGGCAGCTCCCAACAGATGCCATCTGAGAGCTCCACTCCTGCTCACCTGCAGCTCCAGCTCACCCTTTGATTTGCTATCCCCTGCCCTATGACTGCAATGATGCCACGTTTGGGGCAATCCCTAGGTTTTGTGTTTGTACTTGCTCAAGGCTGAGGTTTGTTCCCTCTCTGTGTCACAAGTTAACACTTTGTCTGCTTCTTCTAATACATATTTTATGACCTGGCTGCTGTGTTTAAATCAGCTGAGCAGCAGCTCAAGCACTTGAGCAGGTGGCCTGGTGGCTTTCTGAATACAATTAGGATGACTAAAAGCCACATTGCACTTGGCACCATTCTTACATATGTTCCCTGGAGGGCTGGGACTGGCTTGTCCTGGCAAAAGAACCAACCTTTGCCATCTCCCTGTCCAACTTCCACAAGTTTGGCAGCCAGAATTCACTCCTCAATCTCTGCCTATCTGGTATTCCTATATAGGGAAACACTGATTGGAAATTTTCCCTCAAACCCAGGGAAATTTGCACAAACCATGCCCAAATAACCGTCCAGCTTGGACTGATGAGAACCTCATAATAAGAACACAAATGTGAACTGGAAAAAGACTGGAAACTAAGCTTAGTGTGGATAATTCTCTGCTAAATGCCATTTTGGGTTGATACAATGTACCATGTACCTCAAGCTGTGAGTCACTCAAGCTTTCACTGTCATTGGTAGGGAACAACACTGAGCATGACATCCTATGGTATGAAATATCCCTTTGGTCAGGTTGGGTCACCTGTCCCAGCTGTGTCTCCTCCCAACCTCCCATGCACCCCCAACTCCCTTGCCAGTGTGGGAAGCAGCAAAGTCCTTGGCTCTGTGTGAGCTCTGCTCAGCAACAACAAAAACATCTCTACATTATCACAGAATCATAGAATAATAGAATCATAGAATTTTAGGGGTTGGAATGGACCTTATAGATCATGTAGTCAACACTCTGTGTTCAGCACAAATCCAAAACATAGCACTGTGAAAAAGCTAATTCTACTCTAGCCCAAACCAGCACATGAGTATAGGAAGAACTAAAAAAACAAAGCCTTAAAAGAAAAAAAAATCCAAACCCCTATAGAATCTCAGTGGATGATATCAGGATGGAACAGACACAAGACATCAGTGTTTACAAGATACAGTGCAACACGCTGCAGCCAGAGTCTGAGCACGTCATTTGCATCAGAATGCAATCCACATTTTCCCCTCCTCCTGGCCTGGTGCATAGTGGTGCAGTGACACGATTGAGATATTGGCCACATGCTGATATGGCAGAGGGAATTCATTGCAAAGACCCACCTGGCCACCCACCGAATTTCCACGGCTCAGGTGTGAGCACAGCAGCCTGAGCTGCTGACAAAGGAACAGGCTGCCCATGGGCACAGAGGAGATGTCTGAGTCCCAAGCAATGTGCATTCCAAAGCTGCCCAGGCATAAAGTTTAATCAAGTTCAGCACAAGTGGACCACACTCAGGAGAGCTTACAGGCTTGAGAAAAAACTTACATAGCCACAGGCTGTTTCTTTAGCCAAAAATGCCTTTCTCTGGGAAAAGATGATGTTCTCCACTGCCCTGATCAGTGGTTTAACTGGTGAAATAATCAGCCTTTGTAAACCAAGTCAGCCCAAGGAGCAACACAACTGCGAGCAAAACTACTCTGTGGGTTTGCCACCTGTGAGAACTGAGAGAAGAGTACCCCGCAGAGCAAGAATTACTCCACAAAGCAGTGGTGATAATACACAGATTTGCAACCCAAACCCCTTCTCCAGCAGACGGTTTCACCTCTAGCTTTCATGTGGGGATTTGCTTAATCTTTTGTTGCTAACACGACAGCAAACAAATCCTTCATTAACATAATAACACCATGATTACACACCTAATCAGTCTTTAGACTTATCATCCTCTAAGTAACCTTTCCTACTAGGCAAGTGAGAATTTAGAGACGTGAAGCTATACTATGCTTTCTTGCTTTGTGCTAATATTTCATTCCAAATTAGCAGCACAGCGTTTTCCCCTGCAGAAACCTATTTAATAAACCATTGAATTGTTAATGGTTTTGACTGGGGGAGGCACAGCTCTGTGCACTCCTGAAGATTAAAACTCTCCTTACTCCTCTTTGTTTTGCCATTGCTGAAGCACATTATTGGTGCTGTGATCACCCTTTCCTCTTGGATCATGCAGAACCCAAGGAAACACTTGCACTGTGTTCTGAGACCTTGATTTTACACATAGCACTGCTATTTTAGAGCCAAGGTGTATAGGCTTAATAAAGATTTTATCCTCAGTGATTCATTTATGATAGCACAGGTGCCAACTTCTGTAATCTGTCTGAGAGCTCTTGGCACGATGGCTGAACTGGAGGGATTTCCTACAGGGGCATAAGTGAAGTTTGAAAGTTCCATTTTTGTCCTCTGCAAAAACTTGAAGCCTTAATGAGTGTGATTTGTGGGCTGAGCTCATAGTTTGGAAGGTCCATTTGTGACTTGGCTGGTGATGTGGCAATACAAATTATACAACTCTGACAAGTTAAGGCTGAAGTCATTTTAATATGGGAAAGGGGTTGCTTCACTACTCATAACCTTCATTGCTCATTCCTGAGTTCAAGTCTTGGCCAGACTGGTAGCAATAGAAGATGAAAATGGGACAGTTGTACCCCAAAGGCACCTGCATTCCTTCTGTCTGCAAATCCTTGCACTTGCATGTGCAGACTATGCTGAATTCCCATGCCAGGAGGCACATACACATGTAATGACCTACTCTGTGCACTCTCATGTGGGTTTTTATGCATCAGACATCTTTGCCTTCTTGGAAATTCCAACTTATGTGGTCATTGGTCAGCAGCTTGCACAGGTTGAAAGCTTCAAGCTAGCTGCAGAGGAAGCAAATATGAGCACCTTGATGGAACAGAACATCTGGTTTTCCACACATGGAGATATCATGAAAAAAAAAGAAAAAATCAAACTAGGGCAAAGATTAGGCAGGAAATAGCTCTGTCCTTAGGAAGAACACTCCTGGAGCAAATGGCTCCTCCATGGTACAAGGATTAGTGAGAACTTCTTAATAAAGAACGTGGTACTGGAAGGGACGACTCAGGTCAACTCATTCAATCTCTTTCTCTTAGAAGCAGCCAAGGCATAAACATTTAAAGCAGATGGGACTGTAACCCATACCCTCCAGACACAGAGACTTTATTGCTATCAACATCTGAGAAGACATTTAAGACCTGCCAAGGAACAGGCCATGCCACAGAAGGTTGATTTGTTACTGTTGTCTTTTTTATGTCCTAAAAGTCAGACACTCTGTAGCAGTGATCTCCGAGGCTTTCAGGATACTGTTTCTGAGGCCATATTAATATTTGGTGGCTATATTAGTCTCCATCATGGGTGCAGTGGTTTCACCCTGGCAGGAGTTCAAGTGTCCATCAAAACTGCTCTGTCACTTCTCTCCTCATCTGGACAGGAGAGGGAAAATGCAACAAAAGGCTGATGGGTTGGGGTAAGGTCATGAGTAAAACAGACTCAACTTGTGAAAAAATAAATTTATAACCATTCAAGTCAGAGTAGGACAGTGAGAAATAAAACCTAAATCTTGAAACACCTTTCCCCCACCCCTCCCTTCTTCCCAGGCTTAACTTCACTCCTTATTTCTCTACCTCATCTCTCCCAGAGGCACATGGGAATGGACAATGGGGGCTGCAGTCAGCTCACCACATGATGTCTCTGTCCATTCCAACCCCTAAAATTCTATGATCCTATGATTCTATCATCTGCAGGGCTGTTTTTCTCACTCCTTTCTCTGACCACATTTGCTCTTGTCCAGTTTTTTCCTTCTTAATTATGTTATCCCAGAGGCACTACCATCATCCCTGACATGGATGGCTGGCCAGGTTTGGCCAGGATGACTGCTGGCCAGGTTTGGCCCTGGCCAGCAGTGGCTCTGTCTTGCAGCTGACTGGCATTGGCTCCACTGGACATGGGAGAAACTTCCAGCAGCTTCTCTCAGAAGTCACCCTTGTAGCCCTTCACAACCAAAACGTTGCCATGCAAACCAAATACAATGTGGCATAGCAGCAAAAAGTCACTAATAAAAGAATAAGAAGCTAATAAAAGATGTCATTGCAGTGATAGTCCAGAGCAAGTATGTCCAGCTGGCACCTTTTTGGCAGGATTTATCCAATATCATAAACCCAGATGGTCTCTGGCTCTCAAATGATTTGAAGGACTCCTAATAACCTTAACAACACCCACTTGGGTTCTCAGACTGTGCCTCATCGATGATTCATCCAACTCCCAGTCTTGGCACACTGGTCAAGACCTGGATTTGAAACATGCCAAAGCTTAAGAGTTAAGAGGATCTGTGGGTCTGCTTTGAGCTATTTGAGACAGGAGAGATTAATTGTATCATGCAGAGCTGAGCTGGATTCCAAGTCACACAAACATGTTGGGTCCAGGACTTTGTCTCAGACTTCCTAGTGCTGGGAAGTGTGAGAGGCAGGAGAGAGAGGATCTTATTATACAGCATGAGGCAAAGCACTGACAAACTACTATGATTAAATACCCTCTTGAACTTAAAGTATAAAGAGATATTGGTCTTCCTAGAGCCCAGGCAGTTCACTAAATCATGGTGCATCTCTTTGAGCTGAAATATAAGCTTGCATAAAGAGAGCAACCACATGTAGCTGTGGTTTTCCAGGCTGAGAACAGGTTTTTTTTTTTTTTTTTTTTTTGGTGCATAAATTTCTCCTGCTGATAACTTGGAATTTGCACAGTAGTTTTCTAAAAGAAAATGCTCTTTCTCCAGTGTATACATAGGAATGCAGGGAGCATATCCTGGTATTTCATTGCCAGGTGCCAGTAAGAATAATGGCTGGATCTTAATTGGCACAGCCCAGCATGTGTTGGAGTTCTGAGGAAATAAAGCAAAGCCCTGATGAATCTCACTAATGCACAATTGCAAGTGCAGCTTGATTTTCTCAGCTGCCTTCAGTAATGAAGAAACAGTGACGAGAGATACAGGTGAGTGGGTCTTGGAAGTTAACATCAGGCAAGGGAGGGAAGATAGGGGAATCAGGGAATTTCATGAATTGTTTTTCTCCATGGGAAATTGTTGGACTTCAGGGCTTCTGGACATCTCTCTCTGACACTCTTGCCCACCATAGAAATCAATGAGAAGGCATCTATTGATTGAAGATGAAATTTCAAACTCCCTGTTTACCCCTTTCCTCCTCCTTTCCCTGCTCCCCTTCCCTCCCCAGTGCTGTGGCTCCTGAGACACCTCAGCAAGTCTGTTTAGATCACTCAGCCAACAAACTAATCAACACAGCAGAAAGATGCAGATTAGTGGCCAAAGAACAGACTTGGGGTTTTTTCCCCCCAGGAAATAGTTTGAATCTTTTCTATATTAATGGGTATGGAGATTCTTTCCTCTTTTCAAATGACTTGGAGGTGAATCTCCATAGAACATTGCTGAGGGGTGTTTGGGGACTCAGCCTGCTATCCTTCCAAAAGACTCTCTAAAAAATACCCTCAATGATTTTACAGTAGAGTGAATATCATTTATTATATTGTCTAGTGCAGTAAAAAGCCTCTGCAGTGTCTGAAGAGATAATTTTTCTATTATCTGCCAGAAGCCTTTTAATAAAGGAGAAAAAGAGTAGTGCACAGTTGTTTTATTGGCTGAGGTTCATCCTGCAAACACAGAGAAGTACCACCTAGGGCTCTGACAAACAGGCAGCTTTGAAGCACTGTGGTAGCTCAGAATCCTTTTCTGATCATTTTTATTTGACATCCTGCTTCAGGAGGAGGTACAACAGGCTTCTCCCCTTCTTTTGCTATATTTCTGTTTGGAAAGAAGGATGGGATCAGATCACTGCTGGAGTGAAAGTCAAAATGTTGTCTGTATTCACTCCTGCCTGCATCCTTCCCTGCTTTCTGGAAAGGAATTAAGTAACTGCTGTACAGTAGGTGCCTGCAAATATCTCAACTCACACTTGCAGATGTAAACCAGCACTGTAGGTAAGGGCAAAGGTCAGCAAGAAGGGAGAAAGGGAAGATAGTGCTCTGGCAGTAGAGGCCAAGGTTTTCAGTGGTATAAATAGTTGAAAATTCATTCTGTTTGAAAACCTAGTGGTCATTTCATAGAGTCATAGAATTTTAGGGCTTGGAATGGAGCTTAGAGATCATCCAGCCCCAACCCCTGCCCTGGGCAGGGACACCTCCCACCAGAGCAGGTTGCTCAAGGCTCAGCCAACCTGGCTGTGAACACTGCCAGGGTTGGGGCAGCCACAGCCTTGTGCTCTTTTGCTTGCAAGTCCCACAGTGTCTCACAGCCTGGATTTGAAGTTCTTTTTCTGTCTTTGGAGGTGAAATGTAAGAGTGAATTCAAGGCCAACATTTGCTCAATGAAGTTAATTTTTGAACCTTTTTTCCTCTCTTTCTCTTCCCTTTTCCATGATTCTTGTGTTTGGGAAGCAACTACAGATTTCCCTGGTGGTTTGGTTTGGTTTTTTTAACATGACTGTAATAATTACTAACTACACCATAAGCAATATTAAGGAGGTCATTTATTAATTTTTTATGCACGTTAACTGTATAAATAATGATTTGTAAAATTAGGCAGAAGTTATATTAAATTGAGCAGTGGTTAAATCTTGACACTGTTTATATTTCTCCTCTGAAATAATTAAACCTCCTTTTCATTTAGTAGGCCATGTCCAGACAGTTGTAATATGCTGAATATTTTTATAGCAAGTCATTTAAGTAAGAATTCCACGAAATTAATTGCAAAGTGTAAACTTTATTTAAGATCCTCCAAGTGAACATGCAGTTACGTAGCAGTAAAGAATTAATACTGCATAACTTTGGAAGGGCATTACCTTGAAATTGGCAGCAAATTTCTCATAATATTCAACAGTGAATCAAGATTTAAATGTTAGGTCAGACTCCAACACATTTGTCCACATGCCAAGAGCTGAGAGACTGTGAATTGCCTTCATGTCAAACAAGCTGTGATGGATTGCTGTCTTTGGCTTCCAGAGGCAGCAAAGCTCAGGGATGGGAATGAAAGAGACAAAAGGAGGGAGAAAAGTTGAATGTGAGTATAGAAAAGGGGGATTTTTAGATATACTGACACATTTTTAGACACATAGAACTGGTCCTGAAATCCATCAGGAGCATCAGAAGCAGGACATAATATAAAACAAGGAGTTGAAGGGTTTCCAGTGAAATACTGCGTATCTAGGTTAATCTGTGAATCTGAGAGGGCTGTAGGGAATTCAGAGCTGTGGGTAGTTTGGTTTCGTGACTTTGGGGCATAGGAAGAGACAACCATGGTCTTCCTCTCTTGGGGTAAGCCAGAATTATAGAATCATAGAATTTTAGGGGTTGGAATGGAGCTTAGAGATCATCCAGCCCCAACCCCTGCCCTGGGCAGGGACACCTCCCACCAGAGCAGGTTGCTCAAGGCTCAGCCAACCTGGCTGTGAACACTGCCAGGGCTGGGGCAGCCACAGCCTCCCTGGGCAACCTGGGACAGTGTCTCACCACCCTCACAGGAAGAAGATTTCTCCTAATATCTACCCTAAATTCCCCCTCTTTCAATTTGTGCCCATTGCCCCTTATCCTGTCCCTGCAGCTCCTAACACAGATCCCTCTGCAGCTTCCCTGGAGCCCCTTCAGCTCCTGGAAGGTGCTGAGCTCACACTGCAGCTCATGGTGAGCTTCTCATCCACCATCACCCCCAAGTCTCTCTCCTCATTGCTGGAAATTCAAGGTGACATTAAACATTTTTACATCCATTAGACACTCCCTGTCAAATCAGATGTTATTTGAAAGACAAATGACTGCCTAGCATACAGGAGACATATTTATCTGTGAGAAGACAATTCCAACCTAAAAATCATTTGATCACAGGATTTGGTGTATTTTATTCACCTTCAGTTCTGTAATGAAATGCTCGTGGCCATGCAGAGAGATCTGCTGGATAAAGCACCCAGTAGTCCAAATGTACTGGAATTCCTTCTTCCCAAGGCTCAGCTGCTGCTGTTGGCCAACAAGGAACTGCAGATGGGGAGTGGCCAACACTCCTTCCTCATGTTCTGGCATGGCACACAAGACTCTTCCCTTTCCCCCATGGTTAGCATGGAGGAAACAACGTCATAATTCCAACCAGGTGCAAGAAGTGGTTTAGCAAATTCCTTCCATTTTCAGCTCTCACCAATTGGCCCAGTTTCATATGTGCTTCAACTCTCAAATTGGAGGCTTATCAGAGACTGACACTGGATGTATTTATATACCTGAATACTCCAGAACATCTGCTCTGCTGAAATTCATCATTCAAAAGCCTTAATTAAAATCCTGCTGGATTGGGGACTCAGTATTCATTACCAAAGTCTGTATTTGTTTTGCTACAATCAATTAAGACTGTATTCATGCAAACAACTCCTGCAACAAAATCTGGATGTTTAATCCTTATGCTAATCTGCTCAGAATTTGTCATACTGGTTCAGAGACAGTCAATTGTAGACTTTCTTTTCTTTACTAAAACTGCATAACATGTTTTCATTAACTCAACAAGAGGTAAATCAGGATTGATGTCTAGTATAAACAGAGAGACAAGCCTAGATTGAGGCATCTTGGTAATAAATGGTAACCTATACTTCAAGCTGGTTAAGTGTCTTTCCAGTTAAAATATTACTGAGTATTAAAAAATGCTCATTAAATTCTAAGTCTTAAAAGATCCTTTAGCCTCCAAGCACACGTTGTCTCTGTTATCTACAATTCTTTCATTGATTAAAGAGATTAAGAAATCTAAGTCAATCAATAACCTACTCACACATAATCTGATTTGCCTCCATCACCAATGGGGTGTCATTTATAACATTGCAGCATATCACAGATACTTGCATTCTGTGCTTGAGTTGGAATAGCAACTGTGTGTGGCATTTAGGAGTTGATCATTACCTTTTTCTTCCTCAAATGAGAAAATGTGTGCACAGGTTTGCTTTCCTGAAATAATCCAACATTTGGAAATCAGAATTTGGAGCTATCATTTGGGAAAGAAAATGTTCTGCTCCTTAAAAAGAAATGATGGGAGGTAGGCTGTGATGCAACAAAGAGGTTTAGGGGAAGATGGGAAAGATCATGGATGGAGGGAGGAAGTGGAAAGTGATTGGGATTTCTTATAGGGAAGGGGTTAAATGGCCAATGCAAACCTCATGGAGTTCAACAAAATCAAGTGCAAGGTCCTACATCTGGGTTAGGGCAATCCCACGCACAGATTCAGGTTGGGCTGGGAAGTCATTGAGAGCAGCAGTGAGGAGGAAGACTTGGGGATGATGGTGGATGAGAAACTCACCCTGAGCTGCAGTGTGAGCTCAGCCCAGAAACCAACCCAGGGCAGGGGGTTGACACTGGATGATCTCTAAGGTCCATTCCAAGACCTGAAATTCTATGATTCTATGAAATAATTTGGGGGTTGATCTTCTCACTTATTCCTTATTCTCTTTGGCCACAGGACCCTGATCACATCCCACCCATCCTATGCCAAACATCCAACCACCATCATTCCGCATTTCCAAAGTGCTGATGCCAGTAACTGGTGGCTCACACACAGCTCATCCTCTGTCAGTCACAGCAAAAGCTTCAGCAGACAGCAGCATGGCTGGTCTTGGAGGTCTCCTTCTTCCCAAAACACTTGCAAACCTGTTGCTCAGGGTCTCTGCTTCCTTGGCTATGCTGCAAGTGTTTGACAGATTCAAACCTCACTCAGGACAAACAGCAAAGCTTGTGCCTAATAATGAGCAATGATGAAGGCAGTTTCTTCCTGCCTATGAGATGTCCCTGAATGAGAATGAAAAGGAACAAGCTGTCTAGGATCAAGCCTCAAGGCAAAACTCTGTTTATCATCTCTGTGCATTAGGGTTTTGGCAGGGCCCTTTCTGCCAGGAGTGTCCAGCAGCATAGACTAAACCTGGGCTCATTGACACAGCTCTCTGGGAAGGCACCTGGGGCAGGAGGAAGAGTTGCAACAGCTTTGATTGAGCTGACAAACACATAGGACAACTCCTGGGAGCAAGGAGGGTCAGCAGGAGGAGGTGCAGCTTGTCAGTATGGAAAACATCTCTCATTTAAGCAGCTGTTTTTCCCAGATCTGCCTTGGATGGGGGTCATGGCTAAGGTTTGCATTCCCAGCAATGGAGATCTGCTGCACAGAACAGAAAGAACAATTGCCCTCAGTGGGAAGTGGCTGAGAACCACCAGGAAGAGGGAAATAGGAATGACAAAGTTTAATTGCTAACGTTGCAGGAAAGGAGAAGCAATGGCTGTGTCTCAGCAGTGGAAATTAATGAACAACTCATAAAAGACTGCACTTGCCAGCAGTTGTCCAAGGAACCGTTGCCTGCATGGCTTCCATGGCATGCTTATTCCTGTCAGAAAAGCCATCAGATGAAGAGCTTGGAAGGGCAGTAAATGGCCCTCACCTTTGGGACTTTAGGGGCTGACAGGATTTGGTTCAAGGACTATATCACTTTGTGCCTGCCCTCCATAAATAATCAGTTCAGGGCCAGTGACTTGATGGTAAAATTTTGCCCCTCGGCAATTAAAATGTGATTTATTTTCCTTCCTTCCCACAGTTTTGCACCCAAACTGGAGAGCTCTTTGCCTGCTGTGGCTGTTGGTAGAGTAATATATTGCAGGCTGCTTTGTGAGGATTTGCTGTGTGCAGGAAGGGAAACACTGGGATCCCTGTGTGCAGAGAATGGTCATCTCCCAGCAAGGGAAGAGGAAAGAACATGAGCGGGCAGATGAAGGAAGATGAAAGTGCTCGATGAAGAGAGGTCTGAGCTGAATTTCTGGCTGTATCCCATGTTTTGGAGACTACGTCAGGAGACTTAGCAGCAGCTTCTAATTGTGAACCACACACTGCTGCCCTGAATATTACTGAGCAAACTGCTTAATCACCCTCCAGACATGAAAAGTCTCTGAGTACTGCTGAGCTTGTGATTCCTACAGGGAAATAGCCAGCAGAGCCAACTCTGAGAAGGCTTTTCCTGGACAGCTCTAGCCAGGAAAAATACATGGAAGAGTATTCAGGCTTTCCAAGGAAGTCTGGCAGGTCTCTGAGATTGGGTGTGGAAATGTACCTGCTTGAGGTAAAGCCACTCTTGGCTGTCCTGATGGAATAAAAAGCTGACAGAGAAGATCAAGTATTAGGTCCTGGTTTCAGCTGAAACAGTGGGGAAGAAAGACCATGAAGGATACAGGGAAATTTCTCATGTTCAATGAAGGGTTCTAAGGAGGAGCAAGTCCACAGGTGGTCATGAAATTGCTAAGAGGACTGGAACATCTCCCCTGTGAGGACAGGCTGAGGGAGCTGGGGCTGTTCAGCCTGGAGAAGAGAAGGTTGTGTGGAGACCTCAGAGCACCTTCCAGGAGCTGAAGGGGCTCCAGGGAAGCTGCAGAGGGATCTGTGTTAGGAGCTGCAGGGACAGGACAAGGGACAATGGGCACAAATTGAAGGAGGGAAATTTAGGTTAGATGTTAGGCAGAAGTTTTCCCTGTTCTGGTGGTGAGACACTGTCCCAGGTTGCCCAGGGAGGCTGTGGCTGCCCCAACCC
>NW_008690247.1:25181-26563 GCF_000695815.1 Acanthisitta chloris | reverse complement strand
GCTATTGATGATCTCTAAGCTCCATTCCAACCCCTAAAATTCTATCATTCTTTGAATAAAACCAATGGGAAAAGATCTCCTTTCAAATTGGTCATTTTACAATTGTTCTGACAAGAAAATGACTGGATAAACAAGAACATATTCCAAGCTACTAAACTGACAAGACATATTATTCCTGAGGACAAATGTTTATTCTAGTTGGTCTGTTACTTTCAACTTCAGCCCTTGATTAGAGCCCCTGATAACTCATGTTGGGATAAAACAAGTAGCCTGAAGTTAATGATTTTTCTTTCTGCTAATCTTTCTGTTTAAAAGAATACCAGACACTTGGCATTTTCCATCACAACTTGCAGTATCAGACTGGAAAAGGATTAAATCTGTACAGTGATACTATGAAAACACAGTAAAAACAACCTGGAGCAGAAAGGCAATCAAAACGTCTTGGGAAATATAAAAATAGATTCCAGCAAGATAAACAATAATAGTATTTTGGAGGATGAGTGGTTTCCTGAGCAAAGCATTAACCTTTCACCTCCAGGATATCAATAAACAGTGGGATCCGATGACAAGGATTGATTTAAGCAACTTGGTTTCCTCCCTTTCTAACCCAAATGGTTGCAGAACCCTGAAACAAGAGAGCTCCTCACACCATTGCCCTGGAGATACAACATCTCCTTCTGGCAAAAAAAAAACAACCCACTGGGCACTTCAGAGCAGGGCTGAAGGTGAATCATGTTATTATTGGCTTTAATTAGCACTTTCCTAAGCTGCTGAGTTCTTTACCTGCAGCTGGATTGCACTTGGAAAGGTGTGAAAGTCTTATTGCCTTGGTAAACATCAAAGAGATTAATTTCTAATCTGATCTTTTTAACCAAGGCCTCCTGCTGATCAGAGAAAGTGAGGGCAAACACCTCTGAAGAAAAAAAATGAGGCAAAGTCTGGAAAATGAGATCTATTATTTATTATTCTAGATTGATATGTATTTATTATTTAGTTTGTTAGTTCTCGGGGCCTTATGCCTATCCTCTTGCACCTAGCTCACAGCTGGTGCTGTATAAATAAGTCATTCTTGTTCATATTTGATAAGGGGAGCAGAAAGATCACTGTGAGCAATGATCAATGCGACTTCTTTTTTCCTGATTCTGCTTTGCCTTCCACTGCTTTACTGGAATTCCATTGGATTCTTTGGGACTGCTCCTGCCTTACAGCAGAGAAGCAGAGAAGAAGGAACTGTTGCAGCAAGTCCAGAGGAGGCCACAAAGTTGCTAAGAGCACTGGAGCATCTCCCCTGTGAGGACAGGCTGAGGGAGTTGGGGCGTGTTCAGCCTGGAGAAGAGAAGGTTGTGTGGAGACCACAGAGCCCCTTCCAGGAGCTGAAGGGG
>NW_008690247.1:22292-25013 GCF_000695815.1 Acanthisitta chloris | reverse complement strand
TTCACAGCCAGGTTGGCTGAGCCTTAAGTAACCTGCTCTGGTGGGAGGTGTCCCTGCCCAGGGCAGGGGGTTGGGACTAGTTGATCTCTAATGTCCATTCCAACCTCTAAATTCTATGATTCTAAGGTGAAGATCAAAACAGTTCTGTCACAATGGTCTGGGAAGTAATTAATAAGCACAAGCTTTGTAAAATCCTGTGATACGGTATGATATGAAAATATAACTGATTAAGGGATTGATTCACAAAATGGAAGGAATTGCTTTGGTGTCATCAGGGCAAATGCTGGTTTACACCAGCTGAAGATCTTTCTAGAGGTTGTTGGTGGATTTACCTCCTTTTGTGCAGTCTGTTGTGTAACCAGAGCAGAACAGGCTGTCTGGGCACAGAAGTGAACACCAGAAGTCTTTATTGTCCAAGACCTGGGTAGGATGAGCAGATTGATGGGCTGAGCCATGCAGGAGTTCCTCTGCTGTTTGCAGAGCCCTGGTGATCTCTGTTGGCTGACACTTGCCCTCATTTGGGGCTCTGGTTCAAAAGCCAGAGAGGCTTAGAGTGGCACACCAGAGCCATTTCCAGATGAAGCTCAGCCAGATCCAACACTGCTTTACCCATTCTCCCTGCCACATCCTCCCATCTACCCTTAACCCTCCAGCATCCTATCCAAGTAGCAGATCTTTTTGATTAGACAGGAGATGCACATGGCCAAATTTATCCTTTCTCTTGTGCCAGTCAGCCTGTACAAAGGGATTAATTATCTGGAACAAAAAGTCACGTGTCTCCAAAGAAGGCTCTCTGTCAACATCATTTTACGTATGAACTGGAGGGAGTCTCTGGGATTTCCTTTAAGATGAAGAGCAGGAGTCATCTAAGGTGTTGTTTGGGTCCCAGCTGAGCAGCCCATGACAAATGAAGGGCTGTGCTGTGGCCTAATCCTTTTGTGCCTTAGTGCCTTGGAGCCTCATCTGCTTTTCATTCTTAACAAAGCTCTTATTTCTCATTTGTCTCCTCTATTTCAGTAGACATGCTCAGGGCCTTTCCAGTTTGTAGCTTGGCCAGAGAGACTAGACAGTTTCCCTGAAGAGAAGATCCTCTCTGCTTTCTTTCACTGCCCTCAGTTTGGTGTGTATTTAATTAGAGATGGAGAAGTCATAAAAGCATCAAACAAAATGCATGCAAAGGCCAAAACCACAGAGAGCAACAGAAGTTTTTCTGAACTCTTCCACTCAAGATGAATTCTGAAAAGCAAATATTTGCGGCATTTGTGGTGCAAACAGGACACTTTGGGGGCAATTTTTGGAGGTTTTTCACCAAGACTGTTTCAAACACTGAGTGTAAGATGCCAGCAAAGCACAAGCAAAGAGAAGGACAGAAGCTCTGGTTCCTAGGTCTGCTCCCTCTGGCTGAAGGCTTTTTCATAGAGTCACAGAATTTTAGGGGTTGGAATGGAGCTTAGAGATCATCCAGCCCCAACCCCTGCCCTGGGCAGGGACACCTCCCACCAGAGCAGGTTGCTCAAGGCTCAGCCAACCTGGCTGTGAACACTGCCAGGGCTGGGGCAGCCACAGCCTCCCTGGGCAACCTGGGACAGTGTCTCACCACCAGAACAGGGAAAACTTCTGACTAAGATCTAACCTAAATTTCCCCTCCTTCAATTTTTCCCCATTGCCCCTTGTCCTGTCCCTGCAGCTCCTAACAGATCCCTCTGAAGCTCCCATGGAGCCCCTTCAGCTCCTGGAAGGTGCTCTGAGGTCTCCACACAACCTTCTCTTCTCCAGGCTCAACAGCCCCAACTCCCTCAGCCTGTCCTCACAGGGGAGATGCTCCAGTGCTCTTAGCAACTTTGTGGCCTCCTCTGGACTTGCCCACCAGTTACACGTCCTTCTTATGTTGAGGACACCAGAACTGTGTGCAGTATTCCAAGTGGATCTCACCAGAGTAGAGTAGACAGGTTGGGACTAGATGATCTGTGAGGCCCATTCCAACCACTAGAATTCTGTGATTCTATGATTCTGTGATTCATAAGCTATTGGATGTGAGAGAGGAAAGGCTCATTTTAGGGAGAAAAGACTATGAAACATCCTCCTTTGCTAACCAGGCCATCATATGCATTTTGCATCTTAAGGAGTGATCCTGCAAACCCCTATGTCAAGATTCCCTCTGTTTCCTCAATCCATAATAACACCATTCAAAGTGAACAATCACTGATGGATGTTTTTGCATTTAAAACTCACTTTCAGAGAGATGCATTATGCTGGATAAGCCACATTGCATCAAACAACACACAGGAGCATTAAGCAGGTGTTTGCGGAGTGTCTCAGCCAGTGATGTGCTCCACCAACTGTGGCCAAAGGATGCTGCATGTCATGCTGCCCACGACTGTGCTCCCCTGAGTTACAGAACCAGACAGCACGAGAATGTGGACCCAAGTTGCAGAAGCAGGAGGATGTGGTGACTGATAACTCCAAAGAGGCTCCATATGGCAGGATGGCTGTACTTATAAATATTTCAGATGTCAATTCACAAGGCTACAATCATCCCAAGCTGTTTGTGTTATTCTGAATAATTGCTAGCAAACTAGGACAAAATATTTGTCAGACTAGAATAACACATATAAATTTAAGTGCTATATAGACCAAACTTTTCTCCAGATAATATATTTTATTGGGTTAATAAAAATGACAGAGGCAAAATGGTTGCAGGGAATTTTTAAGTAATTACCT
>NW_008690247.1:0-22268 GCF_000695815.1 Acanthisitta chloris | reverse complement strand
TGAAGAGATGGTAGAACTTCATGTCTTTCCCCCAGTGACAACAGGAGAGTGTGACAGCAAGCCAAGATCAAGGTAATCAAGACCTGCTAAGGCATTATTTAGTTTTATTTTCCTCCATTACCATTTGCACATGTGCTTATTTGATTTTATTGGCTGTCAACAGCAATTACTAATGCACAGCCATGTGGTTGCACTGACAGATTGCTGGGAGTATGGTGTTCTCCTAGAATAATGGAATTTTAGGGGTTGGAATGGAGCTTAGAGATGATCCAGCCCCAACCCCTGCCCTGGGCAGGGACACCTCCCACCAGAGCAGGTTGCTCAAGGCTCAGCCAACCTGGCTGTGAACACTGCCAGGGTTGGGGCAGCCACAGCCTCCCTGGGCAACCTGGGACAGGGTCTTACCACCCTCACAGGAAAAAAACTTTCTGCATTGCATGTTTTGTGCAGCTCTAGCCGTGGGATGGGCAGAGCTGCACTAAGAGTGGCACAGCTCACAATTTCCACAGCAGCACTGGAGGGGGGAAGCAGAATCCACTGGAGCTCCCCAGGAAGGTTTGCTGCTCTGTTGCTGATAATGCGCTTAACTCATCCTCCCCAGTTATGGTGCACTCATGGAAAGGTTAAGCAATTTGTGGCTGATTTACATAATGTAATACCCCCTCCCCTCGGTTTGGAAATGAAACAGAAGAGGATTTTTGGAGTCATATGCCATCCATGGCATTTTGAATCAGACTTTAAGCAATTTTTACCTTTCAGTTGCTTATTTTGACCTCTAAACTGCTGACACTTTTATAGAAATTTCACTCCTATTCCAGGAAGAGAAGTGACAGAACTGCACATGCAGCCAGCAAAATTCAGCTCCATTCATGTGATAATCCTTCCTGTGCAACCCTGTGTATAATCCTAGTAATTCTGGACAAAGAGGAAGGTATTTATGTCTTGTCAAGCTTCCAAGGCTATTTTTCTGTCTTCTGACAACAGAAGGGTCAAACAGTCATTGACTTACAAACGTGGAACAATGTCTTGTGGCAAGAAAAACTGGTGTTCCTCACCATGCTGAGGATAAAAAGGCTAAATTCTCCACAACTCTGAATGCAGTTAAATATTTATGCATGTCTTGGGATGCTTTGCATACTGAGCATGGGACCTGCTCATACCACCCCGTCCTCTCAATTCCCTTCAGCTCTCCCCACATGTCCCAGCATGGATTACTCCTTGATGCATGAGTGGGCCTGAACCCTAGTTCAAGAGACAAGTAGAGGCATGATAGAGCATCATAAATGGTCATAAGGTCAGACTAGATGTGAGGAGAAATGTGTTCCCTGTGAGGGTGTTGAGGCACTGGGATATTGCCCAGGGAGGTGGTGGAGTCACCATCCCTGGAGGTGTTTCAGAGGTGTCTGGATGTGGCACTGGAGGATCTGGTTTAGGGTTTAGGGGTTGCAGCAGTGACAGGTTAATGGTTGGACTCAATGATCTTAGAGGTCTCCTCCAACCCTGATGACTCTATGATAGCTTTCCTCCATCCAAAACCTTAAACATAGTCAGCAGACTTCTGTCAGCCAGTCCAGCGCTTCTGCAGGACCATATGAGGTCAAACTACTCTAAGCAGGAAAGGTCCATGCAGAGCAAGAAGGAAAGAGCACAGAATGCAGCTGATGGCAAGGTGAAATTGCCTTCCTAAGGACAAGGGATTGCAGTGCCAGACAGATGGGAGTGCAGAGGAACCTGGTGTGGCATGCTGAGCAAGGGACAGTGGGGAACTAATAGCAGCCTGGTAGCTTTTCTAGCTAGTCCAGGCTCCTTTATGCAATGTTTGGGAGGGACTGGAGGCTCTGCTAACAAAGTGTGCTGTTACTCTTCCTGTGATGTACAAAATGAATAACATACGTTTAGCTTCACCAAGGTGCAGCAGAACAGCATGCAGAACACACAGAGTATTTGGGAGTGAACGTCTTGGGATGAACTTCTCAACCCTGACCCAAGTCCTGAATGAAAGATAAAGACTGGAAGAAACCTTCCCTTGTGAAATGGCTGGTAGATAGCATCATGCTTTCAGTGGCAAGGACTGTGAAGCACACAACAGATTGTTTGACAAGATTGTGTAGTCTCCAGAGTTGGATGACTATAAGAGCAGATTAGACAAACAGCTATCAGGAGTGACCAAGGTGGATTTGTCTCTGCCTTGAGGCAGAGGGATGCACTGAGAGTTTTGCCAGTCTTATTCTCTGCATTTATGGGAAGAATTTGCAGAAATAAGGTCCAAGACCAGAGCTGTTATTTCCACCAGTTAGTGGAAGCATCACCCAGGATTTCAATGCCAGACTGCTCTCCCCACCCCAATACCATGCCTAGTACATCTGTGTGCTAGTTTGGGCTGAAGTGGAGGTAATTTCCTTCCCAGTGGGTAGGATGGGGCTATCTTTAGGATTTGTGCAGAGCACAGGGTTGATAATGCAGAGCTGTTTTTGTTGTTGCTGAGCAGAGCTCACACAGAGCCAAGGCCTGTGCTGCTTCCCACACTGCCACACTGCAAGTTGGGGGTGCATGGGAGGTTGGGAGGCAGCTGGGACGGGACAGGTGACCCAACCTGACCAAAGGGATATTCCATACCATAGGACATCATGCTCAGTGTGTAAAGTGGGAGAAAGAAGGAGGAAGGGGAGGATGTTTGGAGTGATGGTGTTTGTCTTCCCTAGTCACCATTGCACATGATGTGTCCCTGCTCTCCTGGAGGTGCTGAACACCTCCTGCCCATGGGGAGCAGGGAATGAATTCCTTGTCTTGCTTTGCTTGTGTGTGCAGCTTTTGCTTTTCCTATTAAGCTGTCCTTATCTCAATCCATGAGTTTTCCAGCATTTACCTTTCTGATTCTCTCCCCCATCCTGCTGGTGGGTAGTGAGTGAGTACCTGTGTGGGGTTTGGTTGCTTCTGGGGTTAAACCACCTCATCACCCTTCCACACCCTGTGACACAGTGACATCAGGACAGAATATCAAACAGAACATGCCTATGGGGTATAGCCACTATGTAAATGTCACAGATACATCAAAGGTGACAATACCATGAAAATATCACACTGACATAGCAGCCTACAAAAGGCTTCACGAGGCCAATTCAGCTGTAGCAATGAAAGCTGAATGATTGCCCACACAAGCACTATTCACAGCCATGAATCTTCTCACTCTACTTCCTTTCCCTTTTATTGGGACTAGGGTTTGCATCTCTTGGGTAGTTAAAATCTCTCATATTCATTTGGGAAGAATACCATTTAATCACTTAAGTTGGGGATGGTGAACTTTTTTCCCTCTGAGTGTGAGAAGAATTTTCAGATGTATTCAGCCATATGTGTAATAAACCATATGTTGTTGCTACCAGGAGTCAATCACTCCTGCTCTCCACCTGAGAAACTTTAAATCTGCAGTTGCTTACCTACTAAAGTGCAGTAAATGTTCATTCTCAGAGTCTAATGTAGTATTTACACCATGAAAAAGACATCACAATGTATTTGTAGAGATATATCTTAATATATTTATGGAGTTATTCTGTACAGTTTTGCTAGAACATATGGGAAAAAATGCAGATACTGTGCAGATCCCTAATCAATACTGATGATCATTACAGCCATATACAACAGCCAGCACTTACTGCCAATGAATTCCTGCTTTTAATCTGTGCTGCTGAAGTATTCATAAATCAGTTTCACCTCCTAAATGCAGTGAAAAACTGAAGTCACAACCTGCAAGACATCTGTGATTTATTCTTTTGGGCTTCCAACAATGAGATCAGAGTCATTAGGATCTAAGGCAAGGTGGGTGGCTAATCAATCTGTTCCTGATTTACACAGAGGCTGTGGTGTTGCATTGATAATTCACAGACAAAACAACCTGTAATTGTGTGCTTAATGGCATGTAGTGCTTGTAGATGGAATATGACCCTTGATAGGATTTAATTCTCAATAGTATGTGTATTGTTAAGGCTGAACCCTGTGCCACACTGCCAGAAGACACAGAAGACCCAGTTAGGATGCTCAGACCACTTGACAGAAAGGAATATATGGGACGAAGTAAACAAGAGTGAGACTTACCTATAGGGCTGTAGGCCCCAGTTTGTCTAGGAAAACAAGGGATGCCAAAGACATAACGAGGTTTTTATCAGTGAGAGACATGGGCAGGCAGCTCCTAGTTCAGAGAGAGGGAGGGGAAGAAAGAGACCCTAGAGGAGATAAAGGAGGAATGTGGCAGGAAACTTCATGAGGTAATAGCTGAATGGCAACTTTTCAGGAGTGACAGGTATCATTGCACCTCCGAGGAAACAACAGGATAAGTGAGTTCCTGTCTTTGTCAGCTTCCATTTTGAGTTAACCAAGGTGGGATCTTAGACCTCCTGAGGGCTGGAGAAGTTGTGGATTGAGGGCAGGGGATTGAGACTAGATGACCTGTAAGGTCCATTCCAACCCCTAAAATTCTATGATTCTATGATTTTTGTGCTATTTGTCTCAACTTGCAGTAACCACAACAATCAAAGCATCACACTTGGGAAAAGTGAAAAGGTTATGTTTAAAATAAGGATGGCTGAACACAAACCTGCATTGAAACTCTCTGTAAGATTTCCCAATTCAAAATGAAATCAGAACTTTCAGATCTGCTCCCACCTGGACAATCATCTGTAGCACAAACCCCACAGTGCTGGCTGGCACTGTATGGTGATGTCCCATCAGGAGATCTTCAAGCCTGAAACTCATTCAGGATTGGCATGCATAACATTTACAACCTCCACAGGCACAAGCATCAGAAAGGCAAACTCTCAGCCACAATGTGCAAGTCTATTCAGCAGAAAGGTCATCTGCTACTAGAGGTAAGTACAGCTTCCTGGCAACATGAGTGGAGATGCTCAGGGAGGACAGGAGCTTCCTCAGGCAACTGCTCTCCACACTTCTTGCACTGTGGAGGTCTCTCTTCTCCTCAGGCAAGGTCAGGCAATCCACAGGACTTCTACATGTCAGAGCTGGGGCAGCTTGCAGCCTGGACATTCCAGTGTGGAAAAGCAACGGAGGGAGAATGACCTTGGAATTAATTTCTTAAGCAAACAAAAAGTGTCTGTGTTGTCAGTCCCAAGCGTTTACTTGCCATTACTCATCTTCCTGTCTTCATTCAAAGTATAAAATGGGCTTAAACATGACACTGAAATATACACACTGGTGGTTTTTCTTACATTTGCTTATTTCTACTTTTAACTTGGGAGGTTAGTGAGCTTTTCTGGTTTGTGCACTCGATCCTTGCCTTCTCCCAACCTCCCCCACTGGCCACACACAAGTAAAACCACGGTGGCTTTGGGCTGCAGCTTAAAAGAAACGAGAATTTCCAGTCCTGCTCAAGAGCTGAGGATGTGGTTTGTCACTGAACTTTACCAGGTCACGTTTCCCCTCATTCCCATCACTCTCAAACTCTCCAGCTCCTACCATCTTGCCCAGAAATGTTCTTCCTTTTACCTCACACTTTCTTTGCAGGAAAGGCCCCTTGAAATTCAGAAGTAGATTTATCATAGAATCATAGAATTTGAGGGGTTGGAATGGACCTTAGAGATCATTTAGTCCCAATCCCCGGCCCTGGGCAGCTTCCCTGGAGCCCCTTCAGATACTAATAGGCTACTATGAGGTCTCCACACAAACTTCTCTTCTCCAGGCTCAACAGCCCCAACTCCCTCAGCCTGTCCTCACAGGGGAGATGCTCCAGTGCTCTTAGCAACTTTGTGGCCACCTCTGCACTTGCTCCAACAGTTCTATGTCCTTTTCACACAGAGAGCACCAGAACTGTATGCAGTATTCCAGGTGGGTCTCACCAGAGCAGAGAATCCCCTCCCTTGACCTGCTGCCTACACACATGGAATCTACAGACCAGGATGTTGTGCGGGACAGTGTCAAACGCTTTGCATAAGTCCAGGTAGATGATATCAGCTGCTCTGCCCACATTCACAAACTCAGCGTCCTCTATTATATCCACTACCAGAAGCTGTAGGAACCTGAGGGAGGATTGGTGGTTTATTCCCAGGCACACCATGGAGGTGGCAATTTTCAAGGATTACAGAAGACATTCAAAGACATAGAAGAAATTTGTGGCAGAGCAGAGAACAAAGTGTGATGGCTCTTCTCAGCCCTGTTTCCTACTCACTCAGTCACACTGCCATTACTTTGTAGGACCTGCAAATGCCCAGTTGCTGTAAATAACTAGAAATGAAGGCTTATTTTGACTTCAGCACAGCCTGAGTAGATCTCAGTGATATGGGACTTCCTACAGTGTGCTTATCGCACTCCAGTGAATCCAGCAGACAGAACATCATATTTTGCCCAGTTCATGAGGCAATTTTCTTGCACTATTCCCTGTATTACATAGTGTGGGGAAAGCTGATCAGCTAAACATTCAATCAACAAGCAGTTTCTAATCATCTCTTCTGGAAGATAAAACAAATGCAGGCAAATAGACAAATCCTATCTCCAGCAAACAGCCAGAAGAGCTGATTTATATTCTGGGACATTTCTTAGGAGCATGGAAATACTGAGGGGTATTCTTCTTCTTTCAAGGCACAGAAGCACTAAGAAATGGACAGGCATAGAAACAACCAAAACATCTGAAATGTCTGAACTACTCCTCAGTCCCACACTCTTCACTACACATCTTCAGACCAGGGTATACCTTTCCAGGCTGCTACATTTTGCAAGATCCACTCCAGATCATGTATGT
Organism: Acanthisitta chloris; assembly: GCF_000695815.1. Lineage (NCBI taxonomy): Eukaryota > Metazoa > Chordata > Aves > Passeriformes > Acanthisittidae > Acanthisitta > Acanthisitta chloris. The sequence continues at coordinate 15,526 of NW_008690247.1, read as the reverse complement.
AAGAATTATTCTATGGCCCTGAAATGCAATTCACTACACACCAAACCCCACAGTGTCTACACCCTCCTTTCAGGCAGTTGTAGAGAGCAATAAGGTCTCCCCTGAGCCACCTTTTCTCCAGGCTCAACACCCTCCAGCTCCCTCAGCCCCTCCTCATATGACTTACTCTCTAGACCTTTCCCTAGCTCTGTTGCTCTGTTGTTCCCTGCCCTGTCAGCCCTTGCTACTCAAAGAACAAGGTGATGAATTTCTAAATGCTAAAGAAAAGCTGATGCAGAAACATACAGAAGAAAGGTAAGAAGCTGAGTATTCACTTGTGGAGGACGGGATTGTAACTCCAGCTGGGCTTGGCCCAGAGGATAGGAAAGAGATGCTCTGAACTGCGATGTTGAGATGAGAGTCAGGACTGAGAGAAAGCCTCTGCACCCTGGAAGGACTGCCTGAGGGTAGGATTGAGTGTTTTGCATTGCCTTTGAACTGGGGGACCCAAACTTGAGATGGCTGAGGGCAATCTGCCAAGAGCCCGAGGGCTGCCCCTAATCTGTATAGGCATTTGCATAAGTGGTTTTTTTTTGTGTGTGACTTCTGAGGGTTGGAGTTTGTTTTGAATTCTTGGAAATGCTCTTGTTATGCTGGCTTGGTTTTACATGGCAGACACCCTCAGAGAAACTCCTGCATCTGGCTTTGAGAGGGAAAAAACGGTGCACAGCACCAGTGCTCCTCACTCACTGTCATCTGGCAGCTCTGCCCTTCAAGAAAAGCCTTTGTGCACCCCAAAGGGAGATCTTGTAGATCACTAGTGCTTGTTCTCATGGGGGATTTCTACGTACCACATGTCTGCTAGAAATATAATACAGCAGGCAGGAAACCATCTGCAAAATTCCTGAAATATATGGAAGATAAATTCTTGAAGGACAAGGAACTGTTGCAGCAAGTCCAGAGGAGGCCACAAGGTTCCTAAGAGGATTGGAGCCTCTCTCCTATGAGGACAGGCTGAGGGAGTTGGGGCTGTTCAGCCTGGAGAAGAAAAGGTTGTGTGGAGACCTCAGAGCAACTTTTCAATACCTAAAGGCGCTCCAGGGAAGCTGCAGAGGGATCTGTGTTAGGAGCTGCAGGGACAGGACAAGGGGCAATGGGCACAAATTGAAGGAGGGAAATTTAGGTTAGATCTTAGGCAGAAGTTTTCCCTGTGAGGGTGGTGAGACACAGGTAGAAGAATACTCCTCAGTATTTCCATGTTCCTAAGAAATGTGCCAGAATATAAATCAGCTATTCTGGCTGTTTGCTGGAGATAGGGCAGAGAGAGGGTCTGGCTTGAGGTGCAGCTCTAGATACAGCTCTGAGTCTTCAGCCCTGTGTCAGGTCCTTCCCAATGACTCTTAGCTCCAAGTCAGCAAAGCACTTGGTTTTGGCAAGGCTAACCCCGTGGGATCAATCATGTCACTCAACTGAGCTGACATCTATGTTGCTTGTCTGAGCTGTACCCTCTGTAGCTCCACACCTACCTGTGGCAGAAATGGCTCCTGGAACAGAAAGCATCTGATCCCCTAGGACGTTACAGACTGTGATCTTGCCTATAGGACTGATATAAAATGATACACATAATTAGAATTGATCATATGCCACCTAACAGCCACGTGTTCTTGCTCTCACTCTGTCAGCAGACTGCCTTGCTCCAAAAACCGAGGGGTTTTCTGACACTGCCTTTTATTTTTTCTCTTTGTGGTAAATGTAACTGTAAACAATTAATAATCTCAATTAGCAGAGGTTTTTCTAACTCCAGCAGCTGACTTTTCACAGGTTTTCCTAGGCTGCTGCAGGGGCCAATCAGATCATATAAATGTGCATATTAACAAAGGTTCATTAAGTGACTCCGTCTTTCTAAGCCTCTGGAAATAAAAAAATAAAGCAAAGCAAAGCAGAGCTGAGCCTTAGAAGTAAATACACTCTGTTCTTCACTGAATTTGACATCCTACTGAAATCAGCAGCTTTTTAATAATCTGCATTTAAGATGCAAATGTATCTATTTGATAGGGAAGTCTAATGTATGAATAAAGATTCCAAATTGGTTTATTGCTTCTTGATCACTGTTGGGGAGGGAGGAACGATCATATTCACAGCCTGACTGAGGGAAAGCTCTAAGCCTGGAGACAGCACTGAAGTTCCAAACTCTAGGAGGATTCAGTTACATGGAGAGAGGTTCATTTAAAGTCGTGACTAATTAATGACCTCAGAGGTAACCCTAGGAGCTAGCACACCGGTTAGAGAGGTGAGTCCTGTTAACAACCTCCTAAGTGCAGTTTCCAATTACTGATCTTTTCAGCAGCTTTATGGTGTGAGAGAAATGACTCCAGGCCCCAGTTCCAAACACGGGGTCATCTCATTTCACTTTCACTAGGGGCTACAAAGTGCTAGTCCTGTGGGCAGCCCCTGCTAGCCAAGAGGCTATTTCAAAGCCGCCAGAGCTCAGCAAGACATTTACATTTGAAACACAATGAATGTAGAGTGGCAGTTCAGCCCTTTCCTCCTGTCATTTCACTTGCTAAAGTGGTAGAATAATTGCTCTTACCCCGTGGATTAAGCAGGGAGTGAATTGTCTCAGACACTCCTGTCTCTGATGTTCAGGTTGTGGGGATAGACCAAATCTTTTATTAAAGTAACAGGCAGAGCTGGGAAAAAGGACAAGATGTTAGGCAAACCTTTGGGAAAGATTAAAGAGCTTGAAGTCTGCTCAGTTTTTCCCGTTATATAAAGACATATATATACTTTTCCCTATGAAATTTGCCCCTTTAGACCACCAGAGCTGCTGTTGCACTATGCTGTGACTTTCCTGTAGCAGAGTGAGGGGCAGATAGGAGGGAGAAATGGGCTGTGTTGTCCCTTGGTTGCTTGGTAATCTGAGCCTGTGCCTTGGCTCACTAATTAGTGTGTAATAGCTGTGTTGCCTGCCTCACTTTGGGATGTCTTATCAAAGAGGGAGAAAGAACTGGGTTTCGTTTAGCTATACAGAGGGGCTGCATCTGTTTTCTCAGCCACCGAAGGATTATAATTGTTTCTAGATGACAGCAGGTCACATGTGTGTAGGCTTTTTAATTAGAGCTGAAATTTCTTTTCAACCTGGGGAAATAGTTTCGTTTCAGCATTACTATTATTATTATGTTTTTGTTTCGTTCTAACTTCCCCAACTCTTTTTGCTCTCTTGCTTGCAACATCAATCTTTCCCCTTTCCACGTGACTGACAGATTTTCTATGTTCATACCTGCCACTGTTTTTCCTTTTGATTCTTGCAAGAGTTATATAGCTCAGGTTGAAAGGTTATGAAAACTGTGTTTTGGCATTCAGTCAGTCTCATCTCTGGAAACATTAGTCAAATGCTCTTGTTTAAACTTCCCTCTATAGAAGGAAACATTGCCACATGGGTCTGCCTTTATTCCATGTTCCTTCTGTCGCTGTGCTTATCTGACCAGATCTTGTTTTGCTCAACTCCAAATTTTGTTGGTGACGTGGACAGTGGATTGAGTGCACCCTCAGCAAGTTCTCTGACCACACCAAGTGTGTGTGGCAGTCACAGCTGGAGGGAAGGGATGGGACATCCAGAGGGACCTGGACAGGCTGGAGAGGTAGAACAATGCAAAACTCAAGGAGTTCAACAAAATGAAGTGCAAGGTCCTACATGTGGGTCAGGGCAATCCCAGGCACAGCTACAGGTTGGGTGGGGAAGGAATTGAAACCAGCAATGAGGAGAGAGACTTGGGAGAGATGATGGATGAGAAACTCCCCATGAGTTGCAGTGTGAGAAACCAACCCAATCCTGGGCTGCATGTTAGGCTTAAAAGGCCAGTGGAGATAACTAATTTGATACTCTAATATTGGCCAAGAAGGTTATCAAGGATATGCAAGAGATGAAAAGAAAAGGGTTCTGTGATCTTCTTATTGGTTCCCCAGTGATCAAGACTGATTATCCCTGGTCAATAGAAGAGTTCCAGAGAGCACTGAGGAAAGCTGTCCCACCCTGATTCCCAACCCACAGGTCCTGAACAAGTGAGAGATGTTGGCAAGGAGATGTCAGTCATGTCTGGAAGAGGAACTTGTGAGTATCCATATGGGAATTCCCTGTCAGATGGGCTAATTCTGGCCCAGCACATCAGGGTAAAGCTGTTGACTGAGTGTCTTCTGCTTTTCTCAGTTGGGCAGCTGATCTGTGAGCTAGGGACTGAATGGGATGGTTCATCTGGCAGGAACAACAACATTACACCATTGGCATTTGCAGACTCACCCTACCCCTTTTAAATAAACCCTGAGTTTCAACAGGCAACAAGCTCAGTGCAGGAGGGTCTAGTTGCAGACTCTGTGGTCTGGAAATGCGAGCCAAGAAGTGATGTGGATTTCACATCAAGAACTTCTTAGCATTTAGCAACTGTGAAAGCTGAAAACTAGTCCCAAAAGACTAAATATGCTTCAGATGAGCCAGAGAATTTGTTAGGCATGTGAATGAATCAGTAGACAGAACTTTGAAATCAGATCTTACTTTTGATCTAAGCTCTTGGCTTGGGTTCAGGTGAGCCCTTAAACCTGCAAATAGAGAATGCATTCCTGGTGCCAGAGGTCACATATGAACTAGACCACCCTCAGCTCCTTGAATGACAGCAACTGAAAGGCATCTATGGAAAAATCTATCATCTGCTGTATGCAACAGCCTTTTGTCCTCAAGAAGAAGGATCTCAGACCTGAGATTGATAGCACTTGGCAATATTTTTCCCTCTCTGGAGGTGTTGGATCACAGAGGCTTGTTCATCTCAGGGATAGAATAATCCATCACATTCCTGGTTCTCCTTCTCAGAGCAAAGCATGACAAACTGTGACTGGAACCTGAGGTAGGGAAAAGGAAAAGTGCTGCTGTTACTGCTATCTCATCTCACTTCCTGCAGTGCTCCAGCCACAAGATGACAAATCTGCTCTCAAAAGCAGCAATTTGTTGTCCTCAAAAGTGGATAATCTCAGCAACTGGAGGAAAACCAATGACATGACACACTGTGACAATTATCAGCACATCTTATAGTGACCTTAAGGCAATCCAAAACCAAGATTCAAAGACCTAACATTCATTTTACCATCATATACTTTAATTTCCCTTCAAAGGCAAGTGGAGAGTGTTACATGGCACACAGTCCCACTTGCTCTTGGCAGCCCATGAATAACAGTGAGTGACCATACTCCAATGTCCAGTCTGCAAAGGTCAAGCTGGAAAGATGACCATCAGGACTCCGGTCTAGCTCTATAGGAGAAAGTAATTAGTGAGTCCAGGGATTGATCCTTTGTTTGGTCTGCTCTGCATCACTAGTGTTTCGTCATGATGCATATGGACTTGCAGAAGCATAAGAGATGGAGGCACAAACAAGCTAGTTTTCAGATAAGTTTCTTGAAGTTAGGATGGATGAATATAGTGCTGAAGTTAGGACGGATGAGTATAGGAAACAGCAGCAAGGATGCTGAGCTGGGGATTTCCAGTGAGTAGCAAGTGAACGCATTCATGAGTCTGTAGCTGGTTGGTTACGCAAAGCAAGCTGAGGGAAAGCTGGATGAGGGCTTTGAAATTTAAAGCAGTGCCCTTTGGATGTACATCTAAGCCTGGAGCAGCTGGCTAAAACACAGCTGTGTAATCCAGGGAACTGACTAGCTGGATTTTGACAGACAATTTCATGGAGACTTCAGACAGTTGTCTATGTATGTCTACAGTGAATGGTTAAAATGGGTGTTTTAAGGGAAGTTGGCATGGCTTAACCCCAGGCAGCAGCCAAGCCCCACACAGCCACACACTCAGTCCTCACCAGTGGGATGGGGGAGGGGGTCAGAAGGGTAAAATCTAGAAAAACTCATGGGTTGAGATAAAGACAGTTTCATAGGGGAAGCAAAACCACACACACAAGCAAAGCAAAATAAGGAGTCCATTCCCTGCTCCCCATGGGCCGGAGATGTTCAGCACCTCCAGGACAGCAGGGACACATCACCTGTGACAGTGACTAGGGAAGCACCATCACTTCACTCCAAACATCCTCCCTTCCTCCTTCTTTCTCCCACTTTACACACTGAGCATGATGTCCTACGGTATGGAATATCCCTTTGGTCAGTTTGGGTCACCTGCCCCAGCTGTGTCTCCTCCCAATCTCCCGTACACCCCAACTTCCTTGCAGTATGGCAGGATGGAAAGCAGCAAAGGCCTTGGCTCTGTGTGAGCTCTGCTCAGCAACAACAAAAATATCTCTACATTATCAACTCTTTTCCCTGCACAAATCCAAAACTGAGCCGCATATTACCCACTGTGATGAAAGTTATTCTACTCCAGCCCAAACCAGCATAGAAATATAGACATGAACCTTAAAACACTGGTCAATGCAAAAAGAGAAGGAATTCTTGATATCCCACCAGGTGTTGATCTCTGTGGAAAGTGTTCATGTAGCTTTTGGATCGGAGGGTGGGACAGACTGGGATGTGCCCTCCTAGTCTCCCCTCTGACAGTACACAGCATAAGCTGCTGTTTTAAGCAACAAAAAAATAACATGAAGGATCCGAAATCTAGTTTAAAAAGTGCTTCCTCTGGGGTCATCAGGAAAGGAAAAAAATCAGCTTTGGAAAGCTAGCCAGGTAGTGTGGATCAAGTAATGTAAACAGTGTATGTGAGCACACCTCTCTGGCTGACATAGCCATGTCATACGGAGAAGTGTGTGCCCAAAATAACAAAAATCTGCCATTGATTTTATCTTACCAGTTCTGGGTGGGAGAACCTATTAATCAGTTGGCAGTCAGTGTGCTGCAGCTCCAATCTGGTGTTACTGCAAAACAACAGACTTGCACTTTTCCATCATCATCCTGCTTTACTCTCTAATACCAATGAGCTGGAGCTGATCATGTGAAATCACCTCTTGCAATGGATTCTGACCTGATTGTTTAATGGAATGTTTCCTTGTGACTGTAGAACTGGAAGGGAAAATGTGGATATACATAATGAATTTTACTCCACCATCATTTAACAGCAGAGTGACAGGTTAATGGTTGGACTCGATGATTTTAGAGGTCTCCTCCAACCTTGATGATTCTCTTTATTTCTCTTTGTGTGGATGAAGGATAAAGCACTGGAGCAGGTTTGCAGACAGAGGCACAGACCAACATTCCAGGCAATCAGCTGAACAAGTATTAACATTGCAATCAAGTATTTGGGTGGAACATGCATTTGGGATGCTCCTTTGTACAGTTGTAATACCTGAACACATCAGGAAAAGCCAGATCAGTTTTACAGAGGAGTGAAGTCCTGTCCTAATCACATACCAGATTTTCCTTTATTTTTTTTGCCTTTTATCTCTTCCTATTCTATCCCATCGATTTCCTGCAAATCGTCTCTGCATCCCCATTTCCCCTTGAATTTTCCTTCTTTTTCTGTCTTGCCTGGGCATCACCAGCAGTGAGTACAGATCTTTTTTTCTCTGAATTTCTGAGCTCTCTCCCACAGTAGGCTCCAGCTGTGAGCTGAAACAAATGGTAGAGAAATTCTGCTCAGCCATTACCCATGATAACAGCACTCAGTTACTCTCTGGAGCTGCCCCTGCATTTATGTAGCAGATCAAAGAACAGGCGACTTTAGTTCCAAACTCTAACAAGTCTTTTTTTTCTGAGCACATATTGACTGAATTAACAAAATCAATAATCACCAGGTAAATAAAAGGTATGTTCTTGTCACTGGAGGATCCAACCTCATTTTCAAACCTCTCTTCACACCTGTAGTGCTACAACAGTTTGCCAGATGTCTTTTATTTTTCACTCACAGGCAAAATGAAAGTATATTTTTTTCTTCCCCTTTGTTCTCAGAAATGTAAGCACTATTTTTAGCTCAAGCTCTTAAAAAAAACAAAAAAAAAAAGAAAAAGAAATAAAATCAGCCTAAGGGCACTTCTGGCAAGAGAAATTGCATCCTGAACTTGTTTCCTCTGAAAGCTAAAAAAAAAGATGTTTTAATGGAATTTTTCAGGCAGAATTAACTGTAGGTAGTGATGACCCAAGCACATAGCAAGAGCCTAAAGTTCATTTTCTTTAGTTATCATAATATACACACTTGATATGCACTGGTTTGGTCTTCTGTGCTACAGCAAAGTAAATGCTTAAGTCCTCAAGAATAATTGATACGGGAAATAAGATACAAAGTTAGATCTGAGCTCAGTTCTACTTAGAAAAGTAGCTTCCTACCCCCTCTTTATTCATTTGGTAAAGTCACTTAATGCAAAGTTCATTGTTCCCTTAGGGAACTGGGATCAAGGCCAAGGGCACCTTGTCCTGGCTCCAGCAGAGTGTGGCAGCAGGACTAGGGCAGTGTCATCCCCCTGCACTGGGCACTGGGGAGGTCCCAGCTCAGTGCTGTGCTCAGCTTTGGGCACTCACTGCCCAAAGGCCATTGAGGCACTGGAGCGAGTCCAGCCAAGGGCAACGAGGGCAGCAAAGGGCTAGAGCACATGGGCAAGGGCTGAGGGAGTTGGGCTTGGTCAGCCTGGAGAAGAGGCTCAGGGGTGACCTCCTGGCTCTCTGCAACTCCTGCCAGGGCTGGAGAGAGGTGGGGGATGTGTGTCCTGCCAGGGCTGCAGGGAGAGGATAGAGGGAATGGCCTTGAGCTGAGCCAGGGCAGAGTCAGATTGGATGTGAGGAGAAATGTTTTCCCTGTTGTGGTGTTGAGGCACTGGGATATTGCCCAGGGAGGTGGTGGAGTCACCATCCCTAGAGGTGTTTCAGAGGTGTCTGGATGTGGCACTGGAGGATCTGGTTTAGGGTTTAGGGGGTCCAGCAGTGACAGGTCAATGGTTGGATTTGATGATTGCAGAGGTCTTCTCCAGCCTTGACGGTTCTATGATTCTACATGAAGAAACGATGTCCAAAGCCCTCAGCTTTTGGTTACCATGCAAGCCACATGTTTTTCAAGAGACACCTGCTGTGGTATCCCTGCAAAAGACCTTTATAAAGTAGATTTCTGCAGACTGTGGTAGCAACTTTGTGGCCTCCTCTGGACTTGCTCCAGCAGTTCCATTCTTGTGTTGAGGGCACCAGAACATCATGCAATAAAGTCTCACCTCTGAGGTCAGTCTTTACTGAGTCCAGTCTTTACTCAGAAGACTGACCTGTGTGGATAGGATTTGCAGTGGATTCAATGTGCTCTGTAAATCAACTGGAAGTGTACTGAAAGTCAATATATGTCCTGCCCAGTGCTGACATTTGCAGAGGCAAAGCTTTGGAGAGTGCAGGGTGCACAAAGGCAATATTTGACCCATGAGCTACACAAAGCAGCTGAAACAGCCAAACACACAAACTCCTCCTGACTGAATGAGGATTATTCATGGACATTATTTTGTGTCTGGTGGAATGAAACCATTTGAGAGAATCACAATCTGTTGGTGGTGAATGTGTTCATCCATTTACTAGGAAGAAAACCAGAGCAATTTTTTCCAACTTGGTAGTTCCTTAGTGATAACTGCAGCTCCCTGACATCTATCCTCACTCTTTTTTTCCCCTCCCCATCCCTGAGGAGAAGTGAGTTGATGTCAGGGTTATTTACAAGTATATACAGGTGTATCTTAGCATCCAGAAGAGAGACTGGAAGAAGTGCAGAGCTCAGTGATTCACTGTCTCTGGAGTCTGTCACATCCATTCTGAACAGATATTCTATATAACAGGTACAGTATCTGACCATAAAAAGTAGGTGCTGTATATCACAGCTCTGATGCATTGCTTTATGGTTTTATTACAGTGTTTCACACAGAGGAAACTCGAGTGCTACTCAATAAATTCAACAACAGGAGCACGATTCAACCTCTCAGCAACATTTAGAGATCATAATTGTAATGAATAGTAGGTAATTTAGACAAATCAGAGAATCATGGAGTAATGGCATTTTATGCTTGCAAAAAAGCACTCTGTGAAGAGTAGTGATGTTTAATACCTGGAGCTGCATGGGTTGTTGTGTCCCAAGGTCAGGACCAGCAATGAGCCTTGCTGACCCTCCTGCAGTTGTCCTCAGCCACTGATCCAGTGTGTCCATATCTCTCTGTAGAGCTTTTCTACCCTCAGGCAGATCCACACTCACACCCAACTGAGTGTCTGCAAATTTTCTGAATGTGCACTCAATCCTCATGTCCAGATCATCTTTAAATATGTTAAACAGGACTCTCTTTGGTAGGCAGAGGTCTGATCAATGCAATAGAAGAATGCCAAGATGCAGAAGCTTCCTCAAATTTCTACTTGCTGTCTTCAGCACTGGTTTTGCCTGTGGAGGGCAAGAGTCTCTAAAGGATCATGTGTACTACTGTAGGAGTTAGTGTACATTATTATAAACTCAGTAGGCTGTTTCTTTCTACAAATGTTCCTAGTCATTACTATTGTTTTCTTTTTCTTTGAAAAATATCAAATTCTCATTGTTCCTGCCTACAGGAGACATGAGCTAATGATGCTTTGCAAAGAGGTTCAGACTCACTGACACAGGAGTGATCCAGACTTAACAGTATGTCAGATTCAAAGTTATCTTTACTGACATTTCCAAGAGTTGCTACTGGCAATGTAATTCTGGATGTGGATTCACTACAGTTCTTCAAAATGCTGTTAAAAACCAAGACAGTGGGTTAAGAAGGCAATCCAAAGATCCTTTCTGATTTTAAATACATCCTTAAATTACACTAATAAAGTTGCAACCCTCAAAAGCTGGTCTGAATATGGCCCTAAGCATTTTTAACAGCTATATACCAAGTCAAGGCTTGGTTCTTTATGCATTTTGCATCCAAACATCCCACACAGCTGCCTCTCTCATAGGAGTTTCTCATCCACCATCACCCCCGTCTCTCTCCTCATTGCTGCTCTCAATTCCTTCCCCACCCAACCTGTAGCTGTGCCTGGGATTGCCATGGCCCAGATGTAGGACCTTGCACTTCATGTTGTTGAACCCCATGAGGTTTGCATTGTTCCACCTCTCAAGCCTGTCAAGGTCCCTCTGGGTGTCCCATCGCTTCCCTCCAGCTGTGACTGCCACACACACTTGGTGTGGTCAGAGAACTTGCTGAGTGAGGGTGCACTCACTATACTATCCATGTCACCGACAAAGATGTTGATGGCCCCAGAACTGACCCTTGAGAGACACCACTGACCCCTGATGGACACCACTATTCACTGGTCTCCATGTGGAAAATGAGCCACTACCCTCAACTCTTGAATGGTGTATGACAGTTACAGACATTCACCACAAAATGCCCAACAGAACAGACACTTTCACAGAGTACCTCAATATCCATGTCACCGACAAAGATGTTGATGGCCCCAGAACTGACCCTTGAGAGACACCACTGACCCCTGATGGACACCACTATTCACTGGTCTCCATGTGGAAAATGAGCCACTACCCTCAACTCTTGAATGGTGTATGACAGTTACAGACATTCACCACAAAATGCCCAACAGAACAGACACTTTCACAGAGTACCTCAAGTTGGTTCATCCCATTTTACTGGAAACAGTTTGATGCAGTGCAAGAGGCAATGCTGGATATTGTAGATGTCACACAGCAGGTTACTATCAATGCTTAAAACTGGAATTGAGAGATAATACTAAGGGCTTCATTGAAATTCAACATGAGATAAATGAGTGGAAATTACATTTTTTTCAGGGAATAATGAAGGCTTCAGGGCTCATTTTGAGCTTACTGTGGTCTTACACTGCTGCAATGCCACCGACGTTGGAAAAGCTATTCTGGATATACACTGTTGTAACTGATATCCAGATTGGTTTTTCAACAATAATTAAATTGTAAGACAGTGTGAAAGAACATAATTATGACAATTTGGGGCTATATCTGCCTGTTTCTTAAAGGAGGAGAAGACAAGAGAATTAATGAAGGAAAGGAACTAGATTTTCTGATTCAATTTTGTTGCTTTAATTCCTTCCCCACCTCCCACATCTCTCCCACAGGCTAAAACGGATCCAAGCCAGAAGATTTCTCCACAAAACCCCATTTAACTTCTTTTTTACTTCCACTTCTGCCCTCACCCTCAGAAATATTCATGGTGTGCTGGTTTTGGTGTTTTCCCAGAGTAGATGGTACTTCACGCATAGCTTTTCCCATGGCATTAAACTGCATACATTGAAGAAGCAACTGAAACTTCTTTTACCACAGCATGTTAAGTGTTCTTAAAAATGAGAGCAAGGGGCATAAAAAGGGTGGGAAGACATCAGGGCTGGAGAGAGAGACCTCTAAGACCATTGAGTCCAACAATTAACCTGTCACTGCTGGAACCTAAGGTGAAATGTGGTCCCTTCTTTGGGGAGAGCTGAACCATTTGCTGTCCTCTTTGACCAAATGGACTAAATGGGACCTCAGAAAACCAGCTGTGATGCTTCCATCTGTATCATAGGCACCCACAAACAGATCAGCTGAATCTTCATAGAATCATAGAATTTAAGGGTTGGAATGGACCTTACAGATCATCTAGTCCCAACCCCTGCCCTGGGCAGGGACACCTCCCACCAGAGCAGGTTGCTCATGAGTTTTCAACTTTTAAGCTGGTAAGCAAAAAAAAACTATTCAGAACTATTACATCATCATATGTCAAAAATCCACAATGAAAAACCTCATTATACACAAACCTTCCTCCTTCAGGGCATAATAAGTGCTCATCCCTTTTCTCATTGCTACACCTCTCTATTCAACCACCCACAGAGAGAAGAGACCATCTAGGTGTCACCCTATGAGTTTTTCTCCACAGGACTCTTCTGTCACTGCATGGAATCACATACATCCTCCTACAGTAAGGAATATTTTGCCCTTATAGAGACACTATGAGGTCTCTTACTTTCTCAGTGTTTCCCTTTCCACTCCCACAAACAATAGTGCAATTTATTTCATTATTAAAGTGCTAAACCCAGTCTTTAATTCAACTCTAGCGATTTTCTCAACCTCTGCAAAATCCTGGCACAGATAACAATGTTTTCTATTGGGTTTAGGAATAAATTAGTTGCCTCTGAATGAAGGATGTCTCTGACTGATCTCCACTATAGCAAGATTTACCTGGAGATTTATTGCAGCTTTGCCTTTTTGTTTCCCCATGGGAAAGTTCCCAAATGATGCAGCAATCTTGTTCCAGTAATACTGTGCTTAAACACACTTCACGGATTATTTGGTATTCAGGAGGTTCTTCCTGTGTGAAGGAGAAAAAATAGCCAGTTGGTAAAACCAGCCTGAGATTTTCAAATAGTATCACAGTGAATGCTAAACAAAACAAATCTTGCTTCCATCTCCTTCAGACAATAACCACCAGGAAATCACCTGCATGGAAATAAATGCCTTAATGTGAGGATTGCAAAGAAATAGAAAAGGGTGAGTGGAATCTCATTACACTCCCATGAGGAACAGATATTTGCATTTTATTGGGGAGTAATTTGAATCCCTCTAGTTCAGCAAGTTAACCCAAGCCCTGATGAAATCATAAATAAGTGCAAGAATCCTAATTCCTGGTTCTCAGCTTCAGCCAGTTGCTTTTTTGTTTTCCTGGCCCCTCTGGGAAGATGAAATTGAGGCCATAACTCTGACACCTGGCAGTCAGTAGGAGCATGGCAAGCATGGTTTGTCCACACACTGCTGTGGCCATCAGGAGCAGCTGAGCTGTACAGTGAGGGAACTCAGCCTCTTGGCATGGCTTGTGGCCTTGGTACCAGCCTGGAGACTGCATTCTCAGCTCAGTCCTAATGCTGTCTCTGCCAGCACCTTGGAGACATCTGGGTTGCACCATGGGCTTCACTTCAGAGGAGTTCTCAAGTTCCAGTACTGCCGTACACAGTGTCCATCTCCACATCAGGGTTAAAAACCCCATGAAGATTCACTAGTTTTTGTGCTCCTCAGCAGAGCACAGTCCCAGACAGGACCCACCATTTCCAGTCTTTGATGGCAATATTTGCTCTAATGAGATTAGGTAAGGGTGTGATTTTAAAACCTGACTCCAGCTGGAGCCAGTAGAGATCCTTTTGGGTGCTAAGTGCTCAACAGTTGGACTATTTGGCTTGAAAGTCTTTCTGTTTCAAGTGCCATAACTCCTGGGGAGTGAACAACAAACCCAATGCCTCCTTCCTCTCTGCTCCATCTTCAGAGACAGTGGACAAATCAAGTCAGATCTGCTGGGTTTGCTTTCTTGAATCCTTTCAGCTAAAATATATGGGGTTTGTGTTGCTTTAATCCCAGTACTTTCCAGCTCCCAGTTTCTGTCTATTTATTAGTCACCTTTCCATTGTAAGTAGCTTTAAGCTGTAGTATCACTTGTGGAGAATGAAAACAAAAGGCTTAGCCTGCAGAGAAGAGTCCTCATGCACAGCTTCGGTTGGGACTACATGGGGCATTAGGCTTCTTAACACTAAAATGCTGATGCCTTTGAAAAGAGTGGAACTGCTGCTCTCTGAGAAAACGAAGGGCCTGATCCCAATCTTATCTGCAATGAAGTAGGACAGGAATTCAGGGATTGCTGTAGCATTTCAAGCCATGAATCCTGCTCTTGCAGTGCTATGACCCTGGCCAGCAGCAGCTGCATCAGAGGATGTGATGAGAAAGGTTTTAGAAACAATTACAGCATGACCTGCCTGTAGAGAAGACTTCCCTAATCTTCAGTTCAAAGGTTGGCTTGTGCTTTCAAATACTGTGGCCATCTCTATAGGCTCAGATAGGTCATTTTAAGTCATCATTTAAACTTTATTTTCTTGCATACAAGTTCTTCAGCTGAAGTGAAATCAAGGTATGACATCACCATATTAGCCATATAAGTCCTGTATTAATCTCATGAGCCTGACAGAAACTGTGGATGACCTGACATATGAGGTCTGAATGGAAAAGCAAACAAAAGACTTGCAGGAAAGGCAACATGCCCTTATTCACTCCCTAGGTTAGGCAGGCTTTGTTTTACACGTGCATAGGGACACACTTCTTGTGTACATAGCAAGATTGATCACAGAAGGAACATCTGGAATTCATGCAAATCCTTCCTCAATCAAACACTAAAAATCCCATTTTACAGCATTCTGCCAGCTGTGTTAAAACACATCTGACATCATAGCTGCTCTCCAGCTGCCCTTGTGCCCACAGGTCTCTCCTTCCCCACAGAGACACACTGTCTCTCTCTCTCTCTCTACTGAGCCAATCTGGAGGAAAAACAGGCAGAGAAACCTCCTCCTGCACAAAGGAATACCAAGCTGATCATAAAACTTGTTCCCTTACAAGCAGCTGGGAGAAGTCACATAAAAATCACGATGGTTTGCTTTTGCAGAGATTTGTGTTCATGTTTCCTTAAGCTTCAAGTTGCATGAATTTAAGCTGTGTTTAGCTCTGTGCCTGGCTTTGAATGATTCCTGAGTGAGACAGTACCTTGAGGAAACCTTTGCCCTTTCACATGGTTTTGTAACCAGCATGTCAGAGCGAAAGTGATTCTGTCTAAGGATGTGTGTGATAAATGACTGAGTCCCTAAACAGGAT
>NW_008690246.1:0-428 GCF_000695815.1 Acanthisitta chloris | reverse complement strand
GTGTCTGTGTCATTTCTGTTGCCCCCGCCAATTGGCAGAACACATCAACACCATGTTCATGTACTAAGGACCACATTCACCAAGGTACTGTGGTAACTAGCTCCAAGTCGGTTGAGAACTTGGGAATAAGTTCCTGTAACCATTAGTATGGGCATATCCTCTGGCCTATATGGAGGCATTGAAACAATGTAATAATATATTGTTCCGTTTGGTGTGTATTAAATCTGGTATTTATAAATTTCAAGAAATGTAAAAATATTTAATTGAAAGAAAAAATAGTCATTTTAATAATATGTAAATATGATTTTCTAAGAACATGTAAATATTTTTGAAAAAAAAATAGCTCAGCACACTGACAGGAATTTTGCTTCCTTTTAATTTTTTGATCTAAATATTTCTGCCTTTATTTCAAACTAGTCTTGTCTTTA
>NW_008690245.1:6884-7359 GCF_000695815.1 Acanthisitta chloris | reverse complement strand
AATTATGTTAGCGTGAGCGGAAACACTGTGGGGGAGGAAGGAGGGAGCAGCTGAAGAAAAAGGCTCAAATGATCCAGTCACTTTCGATACTGTACTTCAGCGGCAGAATGGATATTCGAGTCGAAACCTGACAAAGCGCGCCCGCTTTGATGGGAACTGGTATAGACAATGACCAGTGGCTGGGTCAGTGGGATGTCTCTCTGCGAGCAGGGAGGCTTATCAAATGACACTAAAAATAAGTTCAACAACCATCACGTTGGAGGGGAAAAGGCGAGCATTTCACATTTGGTGGGCACGAATGTGCGCAAGATGGAAAGAGCAATGCGGAGCATCCTGGGCTAATTATCTCCTTTGTGCTCTTCATTGGAATCGCCAGGGACGGAAATAATTCTCTTGGTCCACATCCAAATCCGTGGCACTGCCCAAAGAAGCCTTTGCATATATCCACTCGCTTACATCTCCCGCTTCGGTTTAT
>NW_008690245.1:2801-6854 GCF_000695815.1 Acanthisitta chloris | reverse complement strand
CTGCACATTAGACTATAAATAAAACTATTACCCGAGTTCCAGTCATTATTTCCTGCCGCGCCTGCCCCGTGGCCTCCCGTCGGTCGCGCCGCTCGGCCCCTCGTTTTCCAGGTGCCAGCTCCAGGGGCAGCCCTCTGCCCTGGGCTCTGCCCACGGCCCAGGAGAACACCTGGACGCTGCCCACGGCCCTGGAGAACAGCTGGACGCCGTACAGGTGGTGCCGGTGCCAGCCCCTGGTTAGAGCTCCACGCGCTCTCCGGCCCAGGCAGGTGTGGCAGGACACAGGAGAGGTCCTGCGCCTCCCCTCGGGGTGCTGAGGCTGTACTGGTGTACAGGACACGGGAGAGGTCCTGCGCCTCCCCTCGGGGTGCTGAGGCTGTACTGGTGAGATGCTGAGCACAGCAGACACCGAATGAAAACACACTCTGCTCCCCCTGACTTTTCCTCTCTGCCCAGCACGTATGGCGCGTTCCACGGCCACGGAACGTGCTGTGCAACGGGAAACATGCAGAGGGAGAGGGTTTTCTCCTTCAAGGAATGTTTGTAACCAACAGAGCCACAGGAATAGAAATCCACTGATCATCTTTTGCCCTCCCTGTCTATCCATGTTCATTCAATTCCGTGGAACCAGCAGTTTTTCATGGAATGGCCGATATCAAGCTGAACTGGATTTTCCCTCCTAACTGGCACAGTATCACAGCACATTACGCTTGGCATTTCGCTGCAGACAATACCTGGGAGCTGCTTTATCACAGTGTGTAATATCCATCACAAATCATTCTGGGGGCAAGAGGCACAGGGCAACAATGAATAATACTTTCAAACCCACTAATTCAAATGGCACAAGTGAGGCTTCCCTGGCAGGAGGGCTCGGAGTGCTGAGAGAACCGCGGGTGGGAGATTTACCAGAGTGTGGGGCTTGCACAGTGCCGGACCTCGGTGTCCTTACAAGCAGACCATGCCCTGATGGTGTCAGCTTTAGGCTGCATGAGAACTGTAACAGTCTCTTGCAAAATTAAGTGGTCCTGGGAGCGATCCAGCAAGCGTCCCACCCACAGGAAAGTATGGACCCGCAGTCTGGAATGGCTCAGCACAACACCTGCACTGCGGGATCTCTGTCCACGTCAAAAAAGGCTCCCAGCACACAGTGGCACAGCAGGGATGGCGCTGGGTGGGACACCCTTCCCCTGTCAAAGAGCTGGGAAAGCTCTGCTCTCCCAGAATGAAGGAACTGCCTCCTCAGAGCCCTTTCCCCTCTCAGGAAGGTGCAGTGAGTGGTGCTGCCGTGGCCCCAGGTAAGGGCCCCAGAACGGCTGCTCCCCCAGGCCCCAGAGCTGTGTGTGTCCCCACGTCCCTGTGCCAGCTCTGGGGACACTGCCTGGGGCTCTAGAGACCTTCCCAAACCAGGCCCGAAACAAAGCAATAATGGGGAGGTATCAGTTCAGGGGTCAAGAAACCTAACCGGGTTCTCCCCCTGCTGCCACCAGCTCCCTTAGGGCCTGTCCCAGCTGCAGCACAGCCGAGCAGGAACACCCCTGGAGCACTGGGAAAAGGGAACGGTGGTGTAACTGCCGTTATGCTCAGCCCCTGGAGTCAGCGAACGCCGTTTGCAGGTGAGCCCTGAGCACACCTGGGGCTGCAGGACACGCACAGCACCGTACCTCCCCATCCCTAGGATGTGTCCTTGTGCACGATCCTGCTGGCAGGCAGAGCACACCTCTCCCTGCACCAGAGCAAGGAAGCACCGGGCACAGCTCTCCCGGTCCTGCCACAGCAGGGTGAACGTGCTGGGCAGGACCTCCAGAGCCTGCAGGGAGCGAGTCGAGGCACCACACGTGTGCTAATGAGCAGCTTCGAGTACCTCTTGTGCCGTTACAAAATTAATGCCACAATTTGTGGGGAGGGCCTTATTAGACCTGGCATGTACTATTTTATTTCACAAATCTGTTTAGCATTGGCTCAATTAAAATTGTTACATATTTTTGGGTCCTGTGTAGGTGCCATCTGTTTAACAGCGCGAGTGGGCCCTGTGATGCACTGGTAAATTTTGTGCTGCAATCACTTTCCTCACATAACGAGAGGCTGTGCAGACAAGAACCTGCCTTCCCTCCACAGAGCTCCCAGCATCCCTCCCCGTGCCGTGGGGACGGCTCCGCAGCCTACGGAGAACCGGGAGCTGACTTACGTTTGCACCAAAGTCACATTATTTAATTCACACTTACTTTTTCGTTTGCTCGTTCTGCTTCGTGCTGTAAATGAGCTGATTTTCCGCCCTGGAACGCGCAGGCCTGCTCGGCTGGGAGCTCCGTGCCAGGACGGCGCAGGGCCCTGCCACAACCAGCCACACCAACACCTGGGCACAAACACACCTTTCGGGGCAAGCATCCCCCTGCACGGCTGGATGTGCTCTGCAGCACAGCCCGACCCGGGACAAGAAACAGAACTCAAACACGAGTTGTACTTTGGGAGCTTTTAGCGCAACTTAGTCTGCTCTGGTGTCGCCAGCACCGAGATGCTGTTGCTAACTCACAGGGAGCTACAACCAAGCCCCAAACCCAAACCACTGACGTCCAAAATGGGACTCTCATTAGAGCTCTGGCCTCAACGCGCTCTCGCCGGTTTCTCTGTAAGCCGAGGAAAAGCAAGTAGGCCAGGAATAGAGATTTTTCCAAACTACATTGGAATTGCCCAGCAATAAACATCATGCTTTGCACAGGCTTCAGTCCCGGGAACAGAAACTCCGTACAGCACGTGCTAGGGATGGAGGAGCTGCAGCAAGGACAGGAGGTCGGAGCCAGCGAGGGAGATCCCCTGACCCAGGCTCACTCCGAGCCCACGTGGGGACACTGTGCCCCCAGAGGGATGCTCCAAGAGGGCTCTGCAAAGCTCCTCTGGGCAACCTGGGGAGAAGGGAGGAAGGGGGGAGGAGAGACAAGAGGGCTGGCCGGGGACAAGGGCTGGCCCCGGGGAGCTCTGCGCAGCCCGGCGCGGGCCAGGGCACCCCCCGAGCCCCTCCCGGGGGAGGCTGAACTCAAGGTCACTCTGACACCGGGAGAACACACACAGGGCACAAAGCAACAGGACATCTCGCTGCAAAGGGCTCTCTGAGAAGAGCCGGTTCAGGTACCCAAAGCAAAGGGTCACCTCACAATACAGCCCTTCCAAATTGCAGCCCCAGCTCGGAATTAATTATCCTTTCACTGTCTTGGGTTTTCTTTTCTTTTTTGCTCCACATTAACTGCAGCTGAAATTATTTTAAAGCAATGATCTTGAACGTCATGTCCTTCAGCTGGCCCTGAAAATCCATTTTCTGGAAAGCCTCCTCTCTTCTCCAAGATTTCTGAGAGTGCATAAAGCTCATCAAGGCTCTGGATCTCTAGGGGTGTCAGATGCTCGGAAAATACCCAGGTGTCTGCCTGCTGGACCAGCTCCAAGGTACTTTATTAGCACGAAGAGGCCAATTTGGAGGCGGTTTAACTCCTTCGGCTCTCAGGCCCAGCGCGTGGCCCGCAGAGACAGCAGGACACCACGTGTGCAGGGGGACAAGCCCCGGGCACCACTGCCACTGCCACATCCCGGGGAGCAAACCCCGAGGCGCCGCGTCGCCACGGCTGGAAACGTCTCACCCACGCGAAACAGCACAGCCAGGCACAGAGCACAGCTCTGCTGCACACCTGGGCTCGGCCCTGCCCCAAACTCCGCTGGAAAATCCCAGCAGAGCTCTGTGCGAGCTGTGCCCCCGCGCCGGGCAGGGCAGGGGCAGCCAGGGCACGGTGAGGGGGCCGTGTCCCGGATCCATCCACACACATCGGCACCAAAGCAACAGCTTGTGAAGATCCTGTCAACACGCACTTAAAATAAGAACTGGGAGCAGATGCCCTTGGATTTCCAGGGACTGTGGGAGACTTCTGCGCCTTGCTCGGAGCTCCAGCAACTCGCCTGAGCGATGGCAGGCCCAGAAGGGACCACCAGTGCCCACCCTACTCCACCTCACCGCTCTCACGGTCTGGGTCCCACCCTTTACCACCAGCTATTTCTTGAGTTTCCACCATG
>NW_008690245.1:1237-2762 GCF_000695815.1 Acanthisitta chloris | reverse complement strand
ACTCCCCAGCCTGAAATCATCGGCTGCCACTCCCAAAGCAAAGCTCCTCTTAACCTGCACAGTGTGTTACTTCAAAGGGGCAGCAAGGAGCTAAAAATCTGAGCCAGCGAGATACACGAGATTTGAGCAAACACAGTCCCAGAGGCTCTGTTTCAAGTTTTCAAGACCCAAGGTTTAAGCTATCTGTAAGCTGCTTGGGGCCCTTCTTGGATTAAAGAGGCAAAAGTTTCCTTCAAGCCTGGGGTGCCCGCAGTGCTGGTGCGGCGGCAGCAGGTGACCCCCGGAGCCAGCCGCGGTCTGCGCCACGCTGCCCACCAGGCCACGCACACCTTCCCCTGCAGACGATCTGCCCCTCGCCTGCCACAGCTGCAGCCACATCTGTGTGACCAGAGCAAACACTGAGCGTTGCCAAAGCATTACACAGTGTGGGGAGGCTGAGAGAGGCTGAGGGAAGAGCTGGCGAGCGTGAGGTTCCTGTAGCTGAGCTCCCAAACACACTGAGCAGAGATGATTTCGGGAAGAGTGAAAGGAAATTCAAGGCCTCTGTGGAATGGGGCTCCCAGAGCCCACAGCAGCTAAGGAGGGAGAAGAGAAGCCACGAGCTCTGCATCCCAGCTGGAGGGAAAGGCGGTGGCACTGGTCGGATCACGCGACAATTCAAGAGCCGAAGGAAAGCTCTCACAATGCTGCTGCAGTGTTTTACCCAACACAGCCCCATCCATCCCCCACATGCTCCTGCTCCCAGAGACGCTGACACGGGGCCAGGAGGGGAGCGGATGTCTCCTGGGGATGTCACCTGAGCCCAGCCATGTCCCCAGCCCTTCCAGAAGGGCTGTCACACTGACTAGCAGCCGCTTCAGCTCCCTGAGCCGCTTCAGCTCCCTGCCAGGACAGGATTGCACTGAGGGTTCCTCAACCAGGACTTGGAAACCTTTCAGGGGAAAGCCAGCAACGAGTACTTGACACTGGGGGATGTTTTCAGTACTCTCACAGAACAGCTAGAAACCGAGTCAGGACATCCGCTGCCGCCGCTGGACACGGTCAGGCCCTCTGAGGTGTCACCATCAGCTCCTTCTCCCAGAGCAGCCCAGACTGCACTCTGCTCTCTCCCTTCAGAGTCGAGGCTGTGCCCCCAGCACACCTAGCTAGAGGACCCTCTCACCTGCACAGAGGTGCTGAGTGCCTCTCCCAGCGGCTGCTGAGGCCGCAGCTGCTGCCTGTCCTCCCCTCCAGCCCCACACGTGGGCTCAGGCCGAGTGACAAAACCTTCACGGGACCGACGAGACTCCCCGTGACTGCCGCTTGCCTCCTGGCACGCAGCGCTTCCCCCAGCAGCTGAGGCTGAAACGGGACTGCCTTCAAAGGTAAACATTTCTCACAGCTTTCTCATCAACTATATTAAATACAGCCAGAAAAAAAAGCCCCACAATATTTTCTGTATTTGCTGAAGGATGACGTCCTCCTTGCCTTCAGCGTGTGCCAGATTACTCATAAACCTGGACCATATGCCACTGCAATTTACTGA
>NW_008690245.1:0-1163 GCF_000695815.1 Acanthisitta chloris | reverse complement strand
CCCAAGCTGTTTTGGTAGATACAAAATCCGAAGGGATTAGGGAGACTCGATCCGCGCTGAAAACAGAGCAGCAGCGGTGGGGCAGCTGCCTGCTCCTGCTCGGCCTCGATTTAGGTCAGCGGCCGAGCGTCCACCCCAGGCCCGGCCGGAGGGGACATCCCGGCCACGGGTGTCCGTCCCTCGGGGTCAGCACCCACACGAGGCTGGGGAGACCAGCCCAGGGCTCCTGTCTGTACCCAGGCTGCCTGGCCCAGGAGGAGCCCTCGGCTCAGGGTGCTCCCCATCCCCTGCGGGTGCACGACCTGCCGGTGACTGCTCCGTGGCTGTCCGTGCTCCAGAGAAGGGGCAGCTCGGCCCGAACCTGGGGCCTCTCCCGGGTGGAGCTCTCCAGCCCAGAGGTGCTCACAGCCCATGGCTCACGAGAGGCTGAACTCACGTGGAACGTGGAGCGACACAACTGATCTGCTGATTTGAGTGAAGCCTTATTTAGCACCTGGCAGTACACACAGCTCGGCTGGGCAAGCAGCTATTTATTCAACAGCATCTCCACCAGAGCACTGGGAACTCTCTGCCCTCCGCATTATCTTAAATTTCTCTTTTCCTAAGTGACATCACAAGTACTTCCATCACCTCGAACGAAGTCACTGCTGATCACCAGGGAATTCCAAAGTGCTGTGGAGAGCAGGCCAGGGAACAGGGACCGGCACGGCCAAGCAGATGGGAAGCTCTCCAGACCATGGCTGCTGTGCACGGAATATCAAACCTCAGTCATGGGAACCTTCTTGCCAGAATATTCCTCCACTGGGTGTAATTCGGGACTGTAAGTTCTCATCGCTTAGAAGATGCTCGTGATCAACACAGCCTGACTGGATCTCCAGCTGTTGGAGCTTCCTCCCACCCACCACGCTGTACCCCTGCCAGGAGGAGCTGCTCCCAGACATCGCCCAGGATTAAATAGATGAGAGTGACCACCAAGACTTTTCAGTGAGCATTCAGTGTTGACCTCCCATGCCTCACCCTGACAGCTGAAATGCACTGAGCCCCTGTGAGATGTCCCTGCCAGGCTTCGGAGGGGTGACAGTGCCTGGCAGCCAGAGCCTGGCTCAGACACCCCGTGCCAGGCCCCGGCAAGGTGAGGCTGTGCTGCTCTGTGTGCCTGGGGA
>NW_008690244.1:0-455 GCF_000695815.1 Acanthisitta chloris | reverse complement strand
TGGCTGGTAATTAGCTGCTAATTACCCACTTAATTAGCACCTAGGGAACACCTAATTTTTATAATTAGATCCCTTAATTTGACCCCACTAATTAACCTTCTCTGGTTAGTTTTTCCCCTAATTAATATCTCTAATTACTTGGATTTCTTCCCCTAATTAGCCCCTAATAATGATGCCTAATTAGCCCCTAATCATGATACCGGATTACCCCCTAATTAGCCCCTCATTAATACCCGATCATGCCCTTAATTACACCAATTTAACCCCTCTGATTAAACTGCCCCTAATTAGCATCTCTAGTTTCTAATTAACTGATAATGAACCCCTAATTAAATCCTCATTAATATGTAATCATTTCACTTAATTACCACTATATGATCCCACTAATTATTCCTCTCTATTTATTATTTTGCCCCCTAATTAGGTAATTATTTGCCCCACTAATTAATCCTGTA
>NW_008690243.1:1023-1442 GCF_000695815.1 Acanthisitta chloris | reverse complement strand
GGAAAGGGATGGGAAAGGGATGGGGAGGGGGATGGGAAAAAGATGGGAAGGGGAAAGGGAAGGGAAGGAAATGGAAAGGGAAGGGGAAAGGGAAGGAGGAGATGTCTTATCATCATGGGAACCATCCCAGAGAATCCCATGGGGTTGGAGAGATCCATAGGATTAACACTTGGAACATTCCAAGAGTTGGGAATGAGGGGAAAGGGATGGGAAAGGGATGGGGAGGGGGATGGGAAAAAGATGGGAAGGGGAAAGGGAAGGGAAGGAAATGGAAAGGGAAGGGGAAAGGGAAGGAGGAGATGTCTTATCATCATGGGAACCATCCCAGAGAATCCCATGGGGTTGGAGAGATCCATAGGATTAACACTTGGAACATTCCAAGAGTTGGGAATGAGGAGTTAAAGATACTCTCATTCCTG
>NW_008690243.1:0-899 GCF_000695815.1 Acanthisitta chloris | reverse complement strand
TGTGTTTTCCATCCTGGTTTCCCTCCAGGAGAAGGATAACAGATCCAGGAGATCCCTTGGGGCATCTTGGAATGCTGGGAATGAGGATAAAGGATCTGGGATATCTCTTGGAACATTCCAGAGAATTGGAAAATGAGGAGTTCAGGATTCTCCAACCTCATTCCCACTGTGTTTTCCAGGCCCGAGTGGAACGTATGGAACAATTCCAGAAGGAAAAGGAGGAGCTGGATAAAGGTTGTCGGGAATGTAAACGAAAACTCTTGGAATGCCAAAAGAAACTAAAGGAATTGGAAGTGGCTGATCCAGGGAATGGGAAAGGAGAGCTGGAAAAACTCCAAGCTGAGGCTCAGCAGCTAAGGAACGAGGAAAAAAGTTGGGAAAACAAGTTGGAAGAATTAAGGAAGAAGGAGAAGAACATGCCCTGGAATGTGGATACGCTCAGCAAAGATGGATTTAGTAAGGTGAGTTTTTTTTTTCCTGTATCCCAAGGAATTTTCCCAATCCATAGACAATTCCTTGAGACTTTTCCCATCCCTTTTCTCAGAGTGTTTTCAACGTGAAGCCGGAGGAGAAGGAAGAGACGGAAGAGCAGAAGGAAAAGAAGCACAAAACTTTTGTGGAGAGATATGAGAAGCAAATCAAACACTTTGGTGAATCCTTAGGGAATTTGGGATCTTTTTTTTTTTTTTTTGGGATCACCTTCCCCAGCATTGGGATTTGTTCCTTCCTTTGGAAAATGGAGGTTTTTTTGGGTTATTCCCAATGTTTTTCCTTATGGAAGCAAAGCACAACTTGGGGTTAGGGGAGGGGGTTGATCAATCCTTGGGATCTGAGGAGTTTCCTGGAATTCCTGAGGGATAATGGATCTGGGAGAGGCCTTGGAACATTCCAAGGGTTGG
>NW_008690242.1:4580-61183 GCF_000695815.1 Acanthisitta chloris | reverse complement strand
ATATATATATGACTGTTTCTCAGTGTTCTATTCATCAGTCATGCAAAGAGGGGAGGACAATCCTTCTTTTCCCCATGGGCAGCTACCCACAGTGTAGTTACTTGGTCTCACTAAGGATTTTACTTGCATGGTTTTCCACACAGAGCTGAAAAACATCTGGGCAGCATGTAAAATGGGAGTCATGGTGCCCAAGAAACACATAATCTGCTACAGACACATGGCACTGGATGCCTTACTGCATTGCTTTGTCAGGTTTGATGGCTACACCGCAAGTGTAGATAGGCGCTGAAATGTGTATCTCATGCTAAATTATTTAGATACTTAAATGCTTTTCTTGAACAGTTCTTGGACAGGTTCTAAGGACTCCCTATGACCGTGCAGATTCATTTATTCTCTAGGCATTAGTTAGTTCAACTTAAGGTGTGCTCTTTAAGTTCCACAATTTAAGCATTAAGGTGTGTATTTATTCCCATAAATAGGTGAGCCAGGGCAACACATTACAGTTAAACTGTTGCTGTATTATAAAATCTGTCTTTTTTTTGGTATATGTTGCACTTAGAAATTTTAGAAGCACAGAATCAGCTTGACTTTCAGGGGATCACAAACGTGTAAAATCTCTCTCTGGTCCTGTAGACATAATCGCTTGGGTAAGACATAAGCTTCCAGTTGTTGTAACATTTCATGGGATGTAAAGGATGGTTTTCTACAGCTTATTGTTAGAAATGAGCTCAAACTAAAATCCGCAGCTACACTGTGCTTGGCAAGAGATCAAAGATAACATGCTGTTCCTGTACCACTCCACTTAATTTTGTATCAAACCTGCATCCAATGCCACAAGGCTGTTTGTGTTTCCTTTCTATGCTTTGAGCAGGGAGTTCTCAGGGTTTCAGCACTTCATGTTCAGTTGTACAGGCCCTGTAGCTGATTAGTGCTGCTTACTGCATTCATCCATCAAGCGGCAACAAAAGGCTGCATTTCAGTGTCTGAAATCACCACTGCAAGCTGCATGGGGCTGAGGAAGGATGTATCGGGCAGGACAGACCCAGACTGGGGTCTGGAGCACTGGGAAGGACACACAAAGAAACTGAGCTAGCACCGTGTCTGCAAAAGCAGAGACTGGTCAACAGTAAATCCCAAAATAACAGGTGATTGTCTGCTCTTAGATGGAGAGGATATTTAACTAGCCTCTAGTCCAAATCTGTCTTTTCATTGGCTGAACTCTGCTTTTACAGAACATTTCAGTGCACATGGACACCAAAGTCTCTGCAGTGGTCCATTTTTGCTGACTTTTGCTGATGCCTTGCAGTTTTTTACTCTGCACTCTTTAGATCAGCAGTGACTCCCATCCCTATACCCTTCACAAAGGATCTGTCTAGTTTACCCCCTTTCTGGAAGCATCTGAGGAGGAGACAGCCAGACTTGTGGGCAGAAACCTTTCATTTTGGGCTTATTCTCCCCAGTCATTGTTATCACCAGGGCCAGCTCCAGGACTGCTCCACTGCTAGCAAGACTTGAGGCTGTGATCCTGAAGCAGATCTCTAAAGTGGATAGCATAGGATAGAATGGAATAACATATTTCAGTTAAAAGGGACAGATCTGACAAATCATCCCTTTTCACTTGGAGGACAGCATGTGATTCCCAGCCCTAATGCAAGCTGCCAGATAGACTGTGCCTTGACCACATCAGCTCAGGGCAGAAGCACCTGTGAGCAGGGATGGGAATATTAATATTTTGCACAGTTGCAGTACTTTGTAACCCTCCCCACCTCCACCCCACTTCTTCAGGTATGTATGTTAGGATGACTGATGATGCCATGACCATTTAGACTGAGATATCAGAAGCAGTATTGTCACTGCCTGCCCTAGTAGCTATGGCCCCAAGCAGCACCTCTAACCCTTCAGGCTACACTCACAGGTCACAGGGTGGCAAGGTGTCCACTGTAGCCAGAGAGGGTGGGGGAAGGGGTTGAACCAAGGGGTCTGGAGTTCCAGCTGGCTTGGGGAGTCAGGATCCTCAGCCTCCTGCTCCCCTCTGCCCTGCTCCTCCTTCCCAGGCAGCTCTGGAAATACGTGTCCAGCCAGATCAGACTGGGGGCTGTGTGGTAAACACTGGGGTAGGAGCGGGGATGTCAGGCAGACATCCTCTGTAAAGACACTGCCAGTCTTGATCAGAGGAGGATGGTGCATGCCATTGCCCTGAGGTATCGGAAAGCCATCTCTGCTCCATTTACAGGACTCAAGCGCCTGAGTTCCCCGGGGTGGCTGTCCGCTTACCACCAGTGCTCCAGTTTTCGACTCAGTTTATAACCAGATGTTAGGCCGAATTTCTGTTGTAAAGGTAAAACTACTGGTACCGAAGCACCTTGGGCCGTGACCTCGCTGTGGGCTTTGTGCAGGCAGAACAAGCGCCTTGCTCACAGCAGCGGGGGCAGAGTTCAGGGTCATCAGCCTGAACTGCTCCCAAAGAGGGTGTCCCCGCTTAGCCCTCTGCAAGCCACCTACCAGCCCTCGCTGCCCACCTCCACACCTGCCTTGTCTGCTTGCTATGCCAGCCTGGCTTGCCCTGGTCCTTCTTCTGCTTCGCCTGGCTATCAACTGGCTGCCTCCAGCTTAGGTAGTGAGCTAGGGCCTCTAGGGACACAAAACAGGGAGAGTGGGCACAGTGTCACTGTATGCCAGGACAAAACCTTCCATTCCCCTTCCAGCACGAGTTAGAGCTGCCTCCTTCCATGAAAAGGGTCTGCTGACAAAGGACAGAGCTCCTCCACAGCTCTTGGAGAATGAGGGGTTAGACCTGTCTGGGGAGAGTACCAGCCCCACAAGCATGTGGGGGAGGAGGACTTGCTTAAAACCAGACATGTTCTTGGTTGCTCAGCTGCTTTGGAGATTAATAATCTGGCTCCTGTTACTGCTAACCTTCTTGGCATGTTTCAGGCTGTCCTCTCCTACACGCTGACAGGCTGCAAACTGCCAGGTAGCCTGGAAAAACTCTAAGTCTAGAAAAGGGGCTCACTGATTGCCCAGGACAAACACCTCCCACGCTGTACTGAGGCTGCAGCAGGGGCTGAACCTCCCCCCATGTTTCCCAGCCACGACAGGAGGAGAAAGAGGACAGCACCTTACAGGATGGGTTACACCCAGCCTTCGTGCTACTCTGAACCATGGGGACACAGCCACCTGCACCTGGGAGGAGGGACTGAACCTGCTGTGTTTGTGGTTGTTCTAGTTGCAGGCATTAGCCTCTGAGTTGAAGGCAGGTTTCACAGAAGCAATGCAGGAGCTGTCACGAATCCAGCATGGGGAGTATGCCCTGGAGGAGAAGGTCAAGAGCTGCCGCTGTGCTATGGAAGAGAAAGTGGCCGAGATGAAGAATTCCCTCAACACGTTCAAGGTAGGAGTGTGACCTGCGGGGAGGCTGCACACATGCTGCATTAGCTGGTGTGGCACAGGGAAGCATTCCCCTGCCTCTATCAATCCTTTCTGCTTGGAAAGAAAATGAGCAGGCAACTGTTTTGGATAAACCTGAGGTACTCCTTTGGCTTTGGGTTTCCCCTCACTGCACCAACCCATACTCTGGCCTGTTTAGCCTTCTTGATGGGCCATGAGGCAGTGCTGTGAGTTATCTGGGTGCAAGCAACCCTTGCCCTGGGCTGCACATGCAACAGGCATATGGCCTGTTTACAGGCTGCTGCTAGGACACTGTCCTGTACCTCTCCATGGGTCAGGTCTCCTGCATTTCCTGCATGAACCAAAGCTATTGGGAAGCAGTGAATTAACATAAAACCCTAAAGCCTTTTGAAGCTGCATTCCCACACAGCTGGGAGGAAGTGCTGCCTGGTTTGATCTGGCTGAGGGTAAAGACAAGGGACTGGAGAGAGCCTAGCAAGAAGGCTTGATGTACACTTTAAGCCAGCCAGTGTCTCCATGCAGAAACTGGATGAATGCCTGTGAGGAGGCAGGCAGAGGAACTCTTCTATTGTTTTTATTGCAAATTTTCCCCGTGGGGTTTTGCTGAGTCAATAATACCTTGCGAAGCTAAAGAGGGCTGCTTGCTGGAAAAGCCCATTACTGACCCTGTGACTGGGAGATGGATGGCGTCAGGCAAAAGTTGCTCTGTGGTCCCAGATGAGCAAGGGAGACAAGAAGTATAAGGGCACATTGGAGGGGACTCAGAGCAACCAGAGGCAGGGTTATCAGGACATTGCTAGGGGAGAAAAGGATTTAAAATCCAGATACAAGGAATTATGCAAGCAACAGGAGGGGCAAAGGTCTCATGCCCATGTTGACTATTTAAATACTGAGCTCCCAGTGAAGCTAGCTCCTTGCTTGGGGAAAATCCCTCTCCTTTGGTTTATAAGAAACTCTTTAGTCTCTCTCCTCCATCCTGCCACTCACACTGATGAGAAGTGTGCAGGAACTTCATGCATCACAGCTCTACATCCGAGTGAGGCTTGGCTGAAATTGCCTGAGGGAGGACTTGTTGACAGGGAGGATACAGAGGGCCTCATTTCCTTAGGAAACCAGGCTAAAAGGGCAGATCCAAGGCCTGACTGGCAAAAGCTTCTACATGTGAGTGCTCACACTGGGAACTGAACCAAGTGCAACATGTGAATACACATGCTGGAGAACTGCAGAGGGAAATGTGCTTCCTTAGGCTCACCTCCAAATGCCATTAAAGGCAGAAGTCCCCATAATGCTTTCAACTAGTGGTGGATGGAGCCCTAAGTCTGCATCTCCCGCCAGTGCCTTAATCACATGACACCACACTGGCTTGGGTGAATTGCCTGTGGAATTAAGGGTTTCCATGTAATGCCATGTTGTGCATGGCATGTATGATACAAAATGGACTCGCAAAGTGAGAGTGTCTAATCACAGAGCCACTCTCCACAGCACTCCGAAGCACCTTTAGTGCACACCGGCCAGCATTCAAAGCTGAGCTACAAAAGGCTGATGGGCACCCTGGGAATGCTGTGCTTTTGCCTGTTTCTCAGGAGGAGCTCAGCGATGCAAAGTCAATGATTGAAGAAATCAGTGCCAAGCAGGAGGAAATGCAACAGAAAATTGAGCAGCTGCAGCAAGAGAAGCGGCGGGAATCACGGAAGGTGAAAACTAAGTAAGGGCCCGAACCCCAGGGTTCTGAAAGTGCTAATTAGTGCTATGCATTCTGTTAATTTCCAAACAGCTTAATTTCTTAACATTTTCCTGGCTGGACATGTGTATCAACCCTAATTATGACCAGAAACTCTAACTTTCAGTTCACCCCACAGAGCAAACACAGCAGAAAAATGCTAACACCTCACTGTGATTCCAACAGTAAAATAACCCCCAGCAGCTCTCAGGGAAACCAGGGCCTGGTAGAACACACAGACCCTCTAAAGACATGTTGGGGCAGGAATATTCTTGAAAATTAGAAGCTTTCACAATTAGAAAGTCAGTCATCCCCATCCAGACAATAAGATTCTAGTTTCCCCTTCCAAGCTCATAGGACACAGCAGGCTCCTAATGGTGCAGTTATGCTGCACTTTCCCATCACCAGCCTTTTCTCCTCTGAGCAGGACCACTGCTGGGCCACACTGTTGCTGTGATGAAGCAGATGAGTTATCCAGCTTGGCCCTGATTAGCCTCCTTCTGAAAACAGAGTTTTGATCAAGAGCCTATACAGCTGCCTTGATGCAAACACTGCAAATCTAGGCTAGCCCCTTAGCTAATTAAGCTATTTAATCAGATGACATATGCTCTGCAAAATAAAAAATCTGAAATACCCTTCTCCTAGAGCCAGTGGAAGTTACTTCCAGAACATTGTTCATGAACTGCCAATTCCATTAAAGCCAACTCCTTCCTGTCTCTGCTAGAGTTGTTCTACTTCTGACTTGTACTTACACTACTGTTTGCCACAACTGTGGCATAGGAGCTTCACCTGTAGCATTCATACTTTCAAACTGATTCATTCCTTGTATTTGTACAGAAGAGCACAGAAGGATGATCACGGGTCGCAGACAGTGCCGACGCCTCTCCAGGGCAGCCCATTTCGATCCATTCACCTTCCAGAACCTGTGCTAATCAATGAAGATTTTACAAGTCTTTTACACAATGTGACTTATGAAAAAGGTAGGACATAGAGTAGGCAAATACAGTGCCTTCCTCAGAAAAGTACTTCAGAAGAAGGTCACTAAGAGGACACCAACTGTTCCTCAGGTGACAGCAAAACAGAAAGAGAACAGGGGTGCTCCCCTCAGCAGCACTGCTCCTGGGTCTGTGCAGGCACCTCGTGACTGTCTCAGGATAGCAGCTGTGGTGCTGGCCTGGATTCAGGAGATGTTGCTTTGTAAACACTGTCCCAAAAGCCATTGCTTGCCTACTCAAAGGAAAGGGATCCAGGCTGGATCTTTATTCCTGTAGTGCTAGTGGCCCAGACACAGAACCAAATAGGGGGCCCTGATAAAAATCCTACAATCTCTGGGTTTGTTTCTGTGAGAGGGAGCAGGGCACAAGAAGGAGGATCACAGGGATGGGGCTGATGGAGAACACCTGGTGTCATTAAGGGGCCATACCAGTGGCTGATTTGAGAAAAGGACATTGGAGCTGGTCCATATACACACTGCCAGGAGAATCACTGCCCCTTGTTAGCTGCAGAAGCTGCTGACCCAGGGTTACACCTTGATGAAGAAAACACTGTCAACTGCCAAACACTTGTGAAGGCTGGAATCAAAGAAAAGTTAATGGACCAGAGCATTTTATTCTCGAATTAAGTTTGGGGGTCTGAACAGTTCTATCACTCTCTTACTGTTCAGATAAGAAGACAATAAAACCATATACATTTAAAATGTCAACAAAGGCAGAGATTAGATGAAACCCATGTGCTGTTTTCTACTCTCTTTTGCTCAGAACCTGCCAGTCACAGTGCTCCTCTGCCCTACACTCTGAGGTGGCATGTTAGCCCTCTCCCTCATATCCCTCTTGTACAGCCACCTGTTTCTCCCACTGCCCCTTTCTTTCCAGCCTCATCCCCCACTCTTCAATAAGCTCCTTTCCACTCAAAATGGCAGCCATGTGTTAGGCCCCTATCCTCTTGTTCTGTCTGTGGGATAGCTTCTACCCAACATGCACCTACTGAGCAAGTACTAGCCAAGATTGCTCACAGTCTTCTGCAGTTGTACAGCACCGAACACAACAGGGAACTCCAAATTAGCTGCCTGCAAGTGCGAGTGAAACAGACTGCAACAAGAGCCACAACAGTAAAGATCCTCTTTAGTTGATACTCTAACAGGGTATTAGACTCTCCAATGCAAAATTTCCATAGCAAAATTGTGAAAGACTGGAGCATTTAACCATACTGACAGGGCTTTGGCAGGAGGAAGCCTGCTCTACAGAGGTCTTCTCTTCTTAAATTTCCCTTTATTTTTCAACAGTGTCTGACACCAGGATCATGCCAATGGGAGAAGGCAGTGTGAAGGTCATAGCAGGTCCAGGTATGAAAATATCAAACTGACAAAAACAAGCATCACAATGATTTGGTTAGAGTGCTTACTTTACTGTACTGAAGAAAGCATTTCACAGGGATGTCTTTCACTCTGCCATGTACCTCCATTTTCACACACACAGTGGAGATATGAGGGCAAACCTGTGTCTCTGAAGTGTCCAATACCTGACAGTCAATGCCAAAGATTGACACCTGGCAGGGAAAGTCTTTCTGCTGTTGCTTGCTCAGATTCTAAGTGCCTTTACAGAAAGGAAGAATTGAGGTTTCCTGATGTGACAAAGAATAATGAGCATCTCATTTTGCTGCTTGCAAAGAGATGGTCTTTGTAGTGACTATACACCAACAGAATTGATGAGATGTTAATTCACCCAAGAACTTCCAGATTCCTCGTAGACACATGTGAATAGTAATAGAGGAGTTCTCCTGGCAAAAATAAAAATTGGTCAGAAGTAAGAGTAGGGTATAGGAAGTAGACACTAAGGATTCTGGCCAGTCAAAGGACACATGACAACAACTATTACATGTTTGCCCTATTCACTAGCAGCACTCACAGTTTCTGGATGGCTCTTTTGTTTGAAAACACTTGGAAAAAAAAAGAGAGAACAAAAGCTATAGAAAATGGTTCATTGCAACCCAAATTCAAAGTATTTGCATTAGAGCAATTCCAGCCCAAGAGGTCTAATGCACCTGCACCCTCCCCTCCCTTCTTGTGATTCAATAGCCTCAGACTATCAGACCTGCTGCTGCTGTATAACTACATCACACTAACAAAAATGTTAAGATGTATGACAGTTTACATCCATTGAGACTGGCATTTAAATCCAAATCATAATAATACTTTCTATAATTACCTGCCAATAAGTATCATATTACCAAGTCCTGAAGTGTCTCAAAACCCTGAAGGGCAATCATACTTGGAATATGAGTTTTTTCTTTTCTAACGTTTTCTTGTCTAATTTTGGACCTTATTTGGCCTGAAAATAAATGCTGGAAGAATGTGAACCTTGTTCTGCTCATCAGCTGCATTTCCTTTGTAAATTAACGTTATAAGGCCCCTGTGAAGTACAAAGAATGCTTCAAACTCTCCTTCCAGTACTGCTATAGAGTAATCTGTCAACTGAGATGTCAAGGTCGGTACACCTGTATGTCATTGCAGGAGCAGCCATAGAGACAGATGACAGCCTCAAGCCTTCCTTGACAACAGAGGGGCAGTCAAAAATGCATCTGCCATCAACAGTATGGAAGCAGCCCAAGGACACCAAGGACTGGGGAGATGAATACATTTCCAAAGAGCAACCAGAAAGAGGGAAAGACATGGGCCAAAGCAGATACAGCTCAGCAGACAACATAATATGTGAACCCTCTTTGGCTGGTAAGGAGTAGAAAACTCTGGGTAGAAAGGCTCAAATCTGTATCCATATCTGGTGTGAGCTGGTTAGTAATCAGCTTTTATGAAGGGAGACACACAGGCCAGTTTCTCCTCCTAGAGGGGAATGTCTCAGGGCCTCAGACTACGAGACCTCTGTATCTGCTGGTCTTTGTGACTGACAGAATCACTCTGTACCCAGGACAGCTATTCTCCTTTCCAAGACCTGTCAGGTTCAGAGTACTCATGGGATTGTGGCAGTGTAGTTCCTTAAGTGGGTGAAAAATATAACTTCTCATTCTGCAGAAAACTGGGAAATGCTGATCTGAGTCATTTTGCCTTTGATTGCTTGTTTTGTTATTCTTAGAAAAATTTTGTATTCATAGGGAAAAACACATTTGCTTTGGAGCTTTCTTAGCAAACTGTGGCTCCAGTCATGTCTGGGGCATGCTGTAGCATCAGGCTGGAATTTTACATTTTAGGGAAAGTAGACACACAAAGACAAGACATGGGTATCACTTTTAAACAGCTTCTCCTTTCATGATTCAATGTCAGATCACCAGTCTAACATGAGCTGTCTTTGTATTTCCTTATTTTTAAACTTAATCATTATCTTATGGAAGCCAAAAGGCAGAACATTGCTCTGGAACTGCTGGAGTCAGAAAGGAAGTATGTCATCAACCTTTCCCTAATCCTGAAGATCAAGGCCACATTGCAAGGGCCAGATGTGAAAAGAAGCACCAAAGAGAGAAGGTATTTGATTTAGTGTGCTCTCTCTCTTTTGGGGAGTTTTCTCCAGTCAATATTCTTTCTGCATCATCCTCTGTCACACTTTTCTTTCTTCCACACAGAGATTGCTGCACACTTAAAAGCTTATTTCTAGTTGAAAATTGGAGGCACTGGAAAGGTTTTGCAGTGATTAAAGCCTTTCCTGCCTGCCCTTGCATCTTGTCCACCTTGCATCCCAAACTGTTTCAGTACTACTTCATTTTAGTTTCTCTCTGAGTACCATCAGTCCCACATGCCTTCTGGGAACAAAGCTTTGTGTGTTCACTGCCTGCTTCTCCCAGTTCACAGCTCCAGCTCTAGAAGCTGCATTGGGCATAAGCCACCTGGCTAGTGGCTGCTGTCCATCCTATATTGACATATACAGACACACACACAGATACAAGACCAGTGGGACTGATCCAGCTTAGCATTTAAACACAGGTCTTGGCAAAGGCCATTCTCTGTGACAGCTGCCATAGTTCCCAGGATGAGCTAAATCCTACAGCTCTCCCCCTTCACTTAGCTTCGGCCTGGAGGTTCCTAATCCCTAAGCACATCTGGGGACCCCAGTCCTTGCTAGGTCTTTTTTTGGCTCTTTCCACTGTCTCTAGGAGTCCCACATCCAAGGATTCATTTGACAGCAGCTCACTGTGGGACATACAGTATGTGGGTTGATGTTTAAGCAGCTACATGACACGAACAGTTCATAGTGACCCATGACAGTCAGTGAATTTTTATTTTTATTCTTTTTCCCTGGAACCTTTCTATCTGGCAAAATACTTCGATATTTGAGATCTTAATTCTGATTCTGCATGAAATCAATATGAAATGGCAGAAAGGCAGTAGCACATTTTGACTAGTTCTGCATCAGTGAGCGTCTTGTTAAAGGGCCTGACAAATGAGACAACACACAAAGCTGGGGAGCTCACCTCCAAGATTAGATTGGATGGCTCAGGACCATGGTCCTGCTTCATTAGTCACAGCAGCATTGCCTTGGGTTTTTTTTTTTAGTTCTGCAAATTTTGGTCAGCTACACAATGCACTGGAAAGTCAGCCTAAGAAGTCTTAAAAACACTGTATTAATAGCCACCTGAAGATGGTACTTGCATGTACATAGCAACCAAAACAGGATCTCCTGGTGCATCCAGGACTCCAAAAAAAGTAGTTAATAATACCTGTGCTATAGTATATGTATAGATAATAACACAAGTGCAAAAGTGTGCTGACCACCCATGAATGCACACTTCAGCAGTAGACACTTAGGGCTGAGTTTTTGCTCTATGTAACTAGTCTGCTATTTTCTCCTTTCAGTTTTTTCCCCAACTCTCTGAGGTTCCTGG
Organism: Acanthisitta chloris; assembly: GCF_000695815.1. Lineage (NCBI taxonomy): Eukaryota > Metazoa > Chordata > Aves > Passeriformes > Acanthisittidae > Acanthisitta > Acanthisitta chloris. The sequence goes on along the minus strand of NW_008690242.1, from coordinate 50,229 downwards.
TCCAGCAGCATGTTGATTTACTTCATGCTCTACAGGAGCGAGTCCTGAGCTGGCCCCGACAAGGGATCCTAGGAGACATCTTCCTGAAGTTAACAAATGATGAGGTATGTTACAGACCTCTCCAGACTCTTCTGTTATGATTCATGATGTTATGTTGATGGCCCACAGGTGGGCCAAGATACCTTGCAGCAGAGGGGCTGTGCTGTGAAGCTGTGGCCAGGGTAAGGCCTTTCGGCAAACCTCCTTTGAGCAGAGTCCTGGGGCATGGTAGCCCCTTTGTTGTAGTATTTGGTTGGTCAGGGAGTCCACATTCCAGACCCACATGGGGGCATGCAGCCACACAGAACAGCTATGTAATCAGTGCACGAGACATAGACTCGGTTGCAGGAGCCACACATGAGCCTTGACAGGTTGGATGTCTGTATTCTCAGTGAAGGTGTGAAAAGAGGGTGTTTCTGATGCTCCCCTTCCCCAATACACTTTGCTCAGAGTTATGACAAGCAGGTGGGCAGGGCCTCTTATCCTACATGGCTTGTTGCACCTGCTTCTCACGTTGAAGGTTTGTCCTGGTCAGCAGAGGGATCTCTTCTGCAAGGATGTGTGAAAACTCATCTGATGCTTTATAAACTTTAAGAGTCTTAAATATGAAAAGCTTCTTGCTGCCCAGCCTCTCTACCTGTCCCCACCCGCTGTAAAGCTTTACACACTGTGCCCAACAGCTGAACATACTTTATTAAACAGCCTTTCTTGAGAGAAGTTCTGAGCCCTGAAATTGTCCCACAGTTAACATCTCTGCGGCACTGGTGACCTTCAGGAGTAATGGTGGGGAGTCAGTAGTTTCTCATTCTGGATGGCTCTATGACCAAAAATCTCTCTCAAGTTTCTTTGCTCTTTTCTCTTTCCTTTTTGTAAGAATAATTTTCTGGACTACTATGTCGCTTACCTGAGGGACCTGCCAGAATGCATCTCTCTGATCCATGTGGTGATCCTGAAAGAGGTAAATTTCCTGCCTGCTCCACAGACACATAACAGCAACATGCAAGCCTGGATCTCATTCTCTTATGCCTGCCCCCCACAGGACTTCAGCCAATCCACTTGTTCTGTTGCCAAATGCCAGTTTCTTGAAGGATGCCACAGCTGACATGCACCTACAAGAGGCAGCTTTAACATGTTCATTAGTCTGTGTAACCCAAGTTATACTTCTGCTGTGACATGAAACAATATCTCAAATTAAACCTCCCAAAAGCTTGGCTATGCACATGCTATCCAGACCTTTTCCAGACAAACAGTGTCTCCTGGAAAATGGAGGACTCATCCAAACAGAGAGAGATCAAGATTGAGGCTGTAAGTGTCCTATAGAGAAAAGAGTCTTCACTGTTCAACTTCAGGTATTTGGTCTCACACCCTTGATTCTTGGTTTAAACTAGGAAAGTTAAACATAAAGGTAGCTCTTAAGTGCAATAACTAAACCACATGAGCATGCTTCCAATACATTTTAATTTGGAAGTCAATCTCATTGATCAATTCATTTGGGCCTAAACTAAGAACTTCATTCTGAACAACAGCATCTACCTGAGGTTTCATTGAAACTTAACTAGTGCACTTCAAACACAGACCCCTATTTAAATAGAATGAGTGTCCCTTGTAGATAGTCCCCAGCCAAAAAACTTCCATGCTTCGGACTAGTATTCTGGTGGAAGGAGTTGCACTTGTCCCTTGAAGAAGCAACATGAAGATATTTGACTGTCACAGACAACTGCCACTTGACAGTTGTGCTCCTGTGAACTGTTATAATTACAGCATAACTACCCATTAAACTGCAGAAGCATTTGGAAGCAGACATATTTCATGTGTGGTAAAGACACTTAGGTTGCTTTCTTTATTTCAGGTAGAAGAAGAAATCAAGTCTGATCTCTACATTCTGTTCTTCCATATAGTCCAGCGAATCCCTGAATACCTTATTCATCTACAGGTAGGACCCCAAGATGGAAACTGTCTTGTTGAACTCTTATCACAGCAGGTGACTTTTAACACAGAGCTAGTATTTAGGCCTGTGCAGGTACAGGGCTTCTGGCAAACCCAGTGGGCTTTTGTAAAAAAAAAAAAAAAAAAAAATTTTGAAAGGGAAAGCCAGATAACAATAGCTTAATTTTCATCATTTTCATCTAAAGCTCACTTATATTTGCCAATTTCTCCATTTGACCTGACAGAACCAAATTTTGTTCCCTGGGAAGCCAAAAGCTCTACTGTCTGCTGCTCTGGGAGAACAGGAGGCCAGAGATGGGACACATCTACTGTGAACTCTGATCTAACTCCTGTAACGAAGCTATGCTCTTTGCTAAGTACTTCACATGCCTGTTAGCTGAGAGACTGAGAGCGCTCCTAGGGCCCAACAACCTTCCTACACAGTGATGGTTGATAAAATGAGTTCTGGTTCACCGAAGGGTTTATCTGAATTGTACTGAAACATTTCAGACAAGGAAAAAGACACTGAAAACAAGCCCTATAAAACCAAGAGATTGGTTTATTTATCCAATGCTAAATTCAACCACTGCATCACCCACACATCCCATGATTACATTTACAGCAGTTACTTGTGCATTTGCACAGGAGTAGTAAGAGGCAGACTATGTGCAAGTACCTCAGAAACTGATGCTGCCTAGAAAATCTCCCACAGGGCAGAGCACTAATCCATGGTTCCAGTAGCACCTCCTCCCCAGAAAAGGTTAGGACACCCTCCAAACAGCCTGCTCTCCTCTGTGCCCCAGAATGTCCTGAAGTTCACGGAGCAAGAGCATCCTGACTATTACCTGCTGCTGGTGTGTGTGCAGCGCCTTCGGGTTTTCATCTCACACTATAGTCTCCTCTTCCAATGCAATGAAGACCTGCTGATTCAGAAGAGGAAAAAGCTGAAGAAGTAAGCACATCAGCTCATTCTCTCTATCACCAGGGAAGGGAAGTGTGGGGGGAAACCCAGCAACAGGGGGTTTAGGTCCAGGGAAGATCAACAGGCACTGTTGAAATAAAACAAAGCCTTTTGCATATGAATGCTGGAGAAGGACCACTACTGGCATTTGTGCTCTGAACTGAGGTCAGATTTGGGGTGGGCCCTTCTGTCTAACTCTGGGAGTGAAAGGAAAAATCACTTTAATCCTTCTAAACATAGCAGCCACGTTTTTCATGGGATCATTTGGTTCCTTAAGCTGATGGCAAAGTCACTCCCCCGTGGAGAACACACAGGGATTTAGCGGCTTTGGTGGGCGGGGCCCTGGTGTTGCCCTATAGGCTAAGATAATGAAAGAAGAGTGTTACCTTATTTTACTGGGGCAGTGGGGTGGGAGAAACAAAAGCCTCCCATAACCTGTTTGAGATGAACTGTGATAGAGATGACCCTGAATGTAGATTTTCAAGTTGCAGTTCAGAACAATTCCTTGAAATCAAGGCTTTTTACAAAAATCAAATTCTGGTTGCCTATGTTCCTTGTGATGATTTACCTGGGGAATAGGACAAGATCAAACTTCAAAGGAAGCTTCTAAATATGGACCGGGGTAAAGGGCTGGAGCAGACTGCGGGGGAGGGACTGCTATCAGGAGTAGCATGAAGAACAGGACACAAAGCAGGACACCCTGCTGACTGGAACAGAGTAGGTGGAACAGGTCCTTCTTTGGGGTGGGAAGAGGTGGATGGGAATATTAAGGTCACTCCCAGTCCTGTTTTCTGTGATTCTACATGCTCGTGCTCATTCCCTGCCTTATTTCTTAGCACGACGATGGATTTCTCCTCCCTCAGGTCATCCCTGGTGAAGCTGTACAAAGGTCTCACCTCCCAGTGCACAAGCCAAGAGGTTTCTCCAACAGCCAGTGCAGCATCTATTCGGGACAGTGGGATCCACACTGAAGAGACAATACAGTCATTCCCACCAGCACCTTCCTCTGGCACGACAACCCCGTAAGCGTGTTGTCCTAGTAGAAGGCTTTCAAAGTAGGCTAAAAATTCTCTCCTCACTCATACCATGCCCATGACACCAGGCAGTTACAGACTGCCATTTCCAAGACCACTCCCTGTTTATGCATAGAGAGATGAAGGGCTGGCTCCTTCCGGCTATCCCCTACCATGTGGCTTACAAGTCGGAAACATTTCAGATCTCTACCCAGGGCTGTCTGCTAGCTGTCTTAACAGTATGCCAGGAAGGATGTGAATTTATGTAGGCCTGACAGCAATGTGCATAGCAACACTCTGCATTATTCACTGTCAGCATTACAAGAGCTAGGAAACATGACCAAGGTCTGAGAGTACAAAAAAAAGTACTTTTCCACACAGCATATAATTGAATTACGGGACTCACTATCACAAGATACAAATAGGTTCAAAAAGACACAAGACTAATACCCAGCAATTTTCACAGAGTCACAGAATATTCTGAGCTGGAAAGGACCCATTAGGATCATCCTGGCCCTGCACAGCACAGCCCCAAGAATTACACCATGTGCCTGAGAGCATTGTCCAAATACTTCTTGAACTCTGTCAGTCTTAGTGCTGTGACAAGTTCCCTGGGGAGCTGTTCCAGTGCCCAATCACCCTCTGGGAAAAGAACCTTTTTCTAATATTGAACCTAAACCTTCCCTGACACAACTTCAGGCCATTCCCTTGAGTCCTGTCACTGGTCACCAGAAAGAAAAGATCTGTGCCTGTCCCTCCACTTCCCCTCATGAGGAAGTTGCATACTGCTCTAAGTCTCCCCTCAGTGTCCTCTTCTCCAGGCTGAACGGACTAAGTGACTTCAGCTGCTCCTTGTATGTCTCCCCCTTTGGCCATTTCTAGCCTATTGATAGATGCCAACTGAGATGATGATCAGAGAAGCATGCTAGGCTTGCCTTTTTTCTTGTGTCAGCAATTTGTGGCTGCTGTGCTTCCTTATATCATTTGATACTAACAAATAGAGTTGGCTTCATTATTCTGAGTCCCCCTCAAGTGGTAGTGTTATTAGATCAATCCTTAGCCTCCTTCTCACCAGACTGCCCAGGCCAATCTCCTCCTCTCACAGACATAATTCTCTAGGCTCCTATCTTGGTAGCCTCAGTTGGTACCACCTCAGTTTCTCCACATTCATGCTTAACTGAGGACTCAGCATGGGTCCAGGTGAGGTCTCATCAGCACTAAATGGAAGGGAGGAAAATAACTCTCCAGGTTTGGCTGGCCATGCAGCTAATACAGCTCAGGCTAGGGTTTGCCTTATCTGCCATGAGAGCATGCTGTCAGCTCACATTTACCCGGGCATTGGCTATAACCCTGAGTTCATACCAGGGCTGCTGCTCAAACCAAACCTCCCAGCCTGGTCTGATGCATGGGGTTACCTTGCCCCAGACGCAGTGCTCTGCACATCTTGAGCATCACAAGATTTCTGTTCCCCCACTCTATTCATTATGTCCCCAGAAAATGGCCATGGGATGTTCCTAACTAGTGCACACCCTGCACCTAATACCTCATCCAATACAGTACTCTCCTGATTTACCTGGAACACAGGGAGGGTAGGAGCCCCCCAAGTACTCCTGACACAATTCTGGGAACAGTCACCCTACCCAAGAGAGAAACTTTGTCCACCTGAAAAAACAAGCAGACCACAGGAAAGTAAGGCATGGCCCCTACATTACAGAAGGAGAAGGAAAGTAAAAATCCAAAATGCAGATGAACAGCAGAGAGATGAAGCAGTTGGCTTGTCATCTCAGTTTCTATTCATTTCATGCTGCAGACTACAAAAGTCAGCCAAAGCTACTGGATAAGCAGTTCTGCTCCTGCTCCTCCTAAACAGCCAGGCAATTTCTGTAAGTGACAGCTCTGGTATTGTTCTTCAAGATAGGAAAATACTTTTTTGCTATAAAATCAAGATGATAGGGCTGGGGAAGTGAAGGGGTGGGAGGGGCTTGTCATGTTGTCTCTGTTATCCTTCAGTATTCCACTTCTGTCTGTTTTTTGTTTGTTTTGTTTTCTTCCTTATTTTTAAGGCATTTGATGCCCCAGATGAAGAAACCCCAGCCAACTGTGATGGAGAATATCCAGGCTGTAAAGCCCCCTGAATGGGAAATAGAAAGTAGGAAACATGAGAGGCCCGAGAACATCCTTGCATCCTCTCAGCTGACAGAGCAGGAACTCAAGGCTCTGACAGCCCCCTTACAATCCATTCCTGAAATGGAGTATGAAGCACCACCGGCTGACGCAGTGGGAAACACTGAGAGAGCCATCAGGACCTCTGTGGAGCTGTTACAGGATGCGAGGAACTTTGCACCAAGCTATGAAGAATTCGACTACCCTGGGGAGGTTTTCACCATGCCAGGTCCCTATGAAGATGACACCTTCCAAAACCTCGCTCTCTTTGAGAATTGTTCTCCAGCCTCTTCAGAGTCCAGCTTAGATATTTGTTTCCTTAGGCCTGTTAACTTCACCTCAGAACCAGAGAGGACAGACCATGCCTTACAGCCATTGCCTAAGAGCTGCACCCCTGTGAGCAGCAGTACTTACAAGCGTGAGATGTTTCACAGCAAAGGCAAGCAGCTGAGCAGGTCTCTGAAGGAGCTGCCGAGGAGCGCTGAGGGTGTGAGCACCAGACTCTACAGCACACGGAGCAGCAGCGGAAGCCGTCTGCAGCAGAAGCAGGAGAGGAATGTTCAGCCTCACATGATCTCAGCCTCATCTCGAAGCTCCCAAAGGAGCTACTTCCCCCCACAGAGAGGAGCGGGTGAAAAACCAAGCTTTTTGGAAGTAAGGAGGCTTAAATAGGAGGAGAAAAAAAAGGCACGTGGTGGTGCAGCAGCAGGGGAAAGATCTGAGATACAGTTAGAGTATATAACATGCCAAAATAGCTTTCAAGTCCACACATGCAAAGTCCTCACCTGCTTGCACATGCCCCAGGGAGGCACAAGACAGCCCCTTTTCACACACATCTTCCCTTGAGGCACACAACTGGCTGGGCAACAGCTAAAACACCCTTGAGACAAGGTAGCCTCTTTTGTGTCTCCAGCTGTCACTAAGCTTCACCCTCAAGTGAATGTTCTGATTAGGTCACAAAGTATGTTCAAAATTAGTGCTATAGGGTGGCACCTAGTTAAAGAGGTGCCTTTCCACCTGCTATGAGGAGTGCTGGGTAAGAAAACCAATGGATCCTCAGCTGGTGTAAACCAGCATGACTTGGCCAAACTCAGTCCATTTACACCAGCAAGGATCTGGTCCATAGGTTTTGTTTCACCTATATTTGTTGCATGCATTGTAGACCCATGCAAGTCTATGTGAGGTCAGAGCCCAGCAACCATGTCCCTCAGATGGGACATGGCAAGCAGCACTCTGACCTTTCAGTGACCCCAGGTCTTGAAGGAACAATGTTTATGTCATCTGCAGTGACTATTCAGAGTCAGCTTTGAGCTGTCACACTCAAGGAAGTAGATGCCCTTTGCTTCCTGGGGAAGAGGCCAAGGATGCTGTGAGGTGCTTAGCTAGTTCTGTCACTGTTGTGTGGAGAAACCCCCTCCTTTCAAAATGAGGCAAGATGCAGATGAGGCTGTAGATTAAGATGATGATGGGAGGTAGGTTCCAACAGTCCAACAGAAAAGTAGCAAGGAAATATCAAAGAAAAAAAAACCCTTAATGAGTAAAAGTGGTGGTGGACAGCTGAACAGGGAAGATGAGGCAGAGGGAGAAGAGCCATGGGGACACAGCCCCCCCAGAAACAGGAGCCTGTGAGCTCTTTGGCACTCACCTGCACAGAGCTATGGCTCACAGCAGGGGGCAGGTGTGGAGCTTGTCTGGAACTGTAGGACATGTTCAGGATGCACAGGATATCATCATGGCAGTAGTGAGCAGAACTGGAGAAAAGGAACTTGTCCAGAGCCTCGCTGAGAGGAACCTGGCTTTCTCCTGGAAGAGGGAAAGATGTTTTTAGTGGCACACTTCCCACAAGGTGTGTGCGCTAATAAAGCCTTCTGCCCCGCAGATATAAAACCATGCAGCAGCAGTCAGCAGAAGAGTCTTTCACACAGTATCACAGCTCAAGCCCTCAGGCCTCTCTGCCCCAGGGTAAACAGAGCTCATGCTCAAGGAAAGGGTGGGAAGTTCCTCCAACTGCCCGTGCTGGCTTGCAACCTCACCGGCAAAAGGAACAGCTAGTAAGCTCCCCCTAAACAAAAAGCATGGTAAGAAAGGCTCCAGTTCCCTTAACAATGCTTATCCTTCCACTCCTCTGCCACTGCCTCAGCCTTAAAGCCAGCAACAAGCTCTCTCCAGAGGTACTGGTGCTGCTGAAGCTTGAAAGACCTGTTGTTTCCCAGCCTTGCCAGCACCTCCTCACCCACCAGGTGCCTCCTAGCACAGACAAAAAAAGAGAGAGATTGAGAGAGAGAGAGAGAAAGAGAGAAAGAGAGAGAAGGGAAGAAGAATGTGAGGTTGCAAATGCTGGTTAAATTGTCTTTTCCCTTTTAGGAGCTCCATGCAGAAGACAACACCAGGTTCTGCCAGAAGGATGACAATGAGCAAACATCCTTCAGCGACCACAACCCACGGCACGAGCCCAAGGGGGGGTTCCGGAGCTCCTTCCGCAAGCTCTTCAAAAAGAAATAAGCAGCCCCAAGAAAGGCAGGCCACAGCCTAAGTGCAACAGCGCTTCCCCAGGTCCCTGAGGGTGGAGACAGACAGCAAGGCCCCAAGATCCCCCTGACTAACACAGAGGGTGGAGGGGTGGGGGAGAGGAGACTGTCACAACTGCCTTACAAACGCATCCTGCTCTTTCTAGTACAGGGCAGGGCCAGGCTTTGGGTTTCAGTGGAGCTCAACCAGCAGGTCCAATAAACACAGGAACTTGCTAGCTTTTACCCCTGCCTGACTTGCCTTTCCTCAGTTTTTGAAAGCTTTGGCTGAATCCCACTGTCTTCTCCTCCCCCTCATCCCCCAAAACTGCTCGATTTGCCATACATCTTTGCTCTTCCAAATTTAAGCCAGGTCTTATTTGGGCACCCACAACAGAAGGGTTACTTTTGCAGCCATAGCATCCTGGCCAGAAGTCTAAAATTCCCTTCTTTCCTCTACTGTTCAAAAAAATTCCCTTCTTTCCTCTACTGTCCAAAAAAACCCCCAAAAACCCCACATCAAAAGATGTCTTCCAGGAGGCCAGCTTGCATTACCCAGGTGGTTTGAGAAGGTCTAATAAGCAGCACCTGAGCATTGCACTGTTTAATCAGCAACACCTTTTCTTTTGGACTTCAAATACTCCCAAAAATTCTCCTTCACCTGTCATGTGACACACTGTTTCTGGAGTTGCCTCCTGCTGTATGAGCCTCTCTCCTGCTATCAGAATTGCCTGTGTCTCCAGGCACATCATGCAGGCTGTGCCCAGGGCCTGCCACAAGAGACAAAGACTCATCTCCACCTTATCCTCACTGTGGATCGATACAGACACTGACAGAATCAACCTGTGTCCTGGCTCCTGGGTCTGTAATATACCTGAAATACACTTTGCTCTTTGGCCTGACACCACCTTACAAGCCCCATCATGTGAAGTTTTGAAGCAGTTCTAGCTAAAAATTGAGGCACTAGGGCAAGAAACTCAATGGTGCATCACGTTCAAAGTAACAGGTCATCCTTCTTGGGCAAGGATAAAACAAGGCCACACACATGCCACCCTCCTTGCAGTTGGATATGACAAGCCCTCAGTAACGTTCTCTACAGAAGACTATAGCTTTTGCATGGAAAGAAACACAGCCCTCTGATGTGATATCCATGTCACACCCCAGCAGCAAGAGCAGCACTGGTACAGTGGTGTTACCAGTGGAGTACTACTGCTGAGCTGTGGTGTCACCTGAAGCTGGGGCACTCTGAGGGCAGTTTCAAGAGGAAATGTGGTTTTATCACCTTGTTTTGACTAGCCTGCAACATTGGTGTGTCATAAAGGACAGTTTAATCTTAAGAGGTTGTGAACTGCCTCTGTGGGGCCAACAGTAGCGTCTCACGGGAAGTACGCAAGGCTGTGAGATTATGGACTTGGGACAACCAACATCAGCGCAAGGGTGACTGAATCTGGTGCCAAGGCAAGAGCATCCATCATGCTGCATGGCTCTCCTGAGTGTGGCAATGGGACAGGGAGGCTCCAGAGCAGGTGTACTTGGATGCAGCAGCTAATACCCACTGCAGATGCAGGGCCTAGACCTCTCCCAGTGTCAACTGACCTGCATCTACCATCTGCTCTTCCTCCTCTGGTGGAAGTGGTGTGTGTGAAAAGAGTTATCCACCTAAGACAGACAAAATCCATCCTTTGTTGCAATCAAAGTTTTCCTAACATTTCAAGAATGTGACCAACCCCAAAGATTAAAATGGTTTAGCTGGTGCCTAACCCATAGATTTTACTGAAACAAAAATTCACTTCTTACAAAGACGAAGAAGTATCATACTTTCCTCCCCTAGCTTTTGGAGACTACTCTAGTAAGATTTTTATTTTTTTAATTTAAGGCTTTTAATGTCAAAACCTCCTTCCATCTCTTTCTCTGTCCCTCACACCCTCATTAAATTACAAATTCCCAGGCCCTTTCCAGTCAAGACTGCTCCATGCTGACCAGTCACTGCATCACAAAAACAACTCCTAGGACTTGGCAGCTTTCAGTCAGACTGGGTAGGGCAGGATAGAAATATGTAAGAAGACCCAGATACTTGTAACTGAAGCATCAGCAAAGCCTGTTTGTTCTGCAAACTGTCCATGGAACCAGAGTTATATCAGTATGGACAAGTGTCCACTGCAATACACTGATGCTGTCAAGGGCTCTCATGCTTGCATCTTTGGTCTCATATATGTAATGACACTTCTATCTTTCACAGAACAAACCTGCTTTTCACACATGCCAGGCAGATCTCAGGCCAGAAACAGGACAAAGGAAAAAGCATACCTAACATCTCCTGGGTGAGGAAATCCTTTCAAAGTGGCAGAGCCTTGCTTGTAAAATGCATGTGGATTTTAGCTTCCTTTTAGTGATTTAAGGCATGGTCAGAATCGATGGTTCGTTCTTTTTTGCTTGCTTCTATAGAAGTTCTTACTTCGGGCCTATACTTATAATTTGAGATGTCCTTGTACCTGCTCAGAATCTGCAAATGTAAATAAAATGAATGAATGATGCTCAGCCCCACGCATAGACACACAACCTCTTGCAGGATCCGTTCCAAATTCACCTTTAGTGTACCTGTGTGCTCTGGGTTATTTTTCTTCCTGCGCCAAATAAATGTTGCTTTTAAATAATGCTGTTGTCTCTTGCACTGAATCAGCCAGAAGGTTGTATCCATTAAAAGAAACGTGTTTCTCAGGTCCCTTTCTGAGGTAACATTACAAAATCCTGTACCCTACACACGCAGTCATGCAAGAAGACTGTTTCCTACACCTGGTACTAACACTCTTACCCAGAACTTGGCTGACTCACTCTATAGGCTTCTGGTCAAGATGCTGTTGTTGGTGGCAGCTCACTGTGACATTTCATCTCCTTCCTCCACCTCCTTTACTCCTTCTGCTGCTTCTGTTAAGGATGCATGAACTTCCGTTAAAAAATCCCATAAGTCTCCTCCACTGACATACACACCATTGACTTCACCTATCCAACTCTGTAAGAGATCTTAGTATCTTCCTGTACATCACAAACATCTGTCACGTACCAAGTTTGGAGTTTTTTTTAAATTAATTCCAGTTCTGACTATCAACACTATCTTACCTTTGCACATCCTCAGTAGGGCCAAAACAGTGACACCACAAACAAGGACAACTCAGCCCACAATGCTTATGCCTCCCCACACCACACAGCACCTGTAAGCACATGCAGCATTCCTCCTACTGCTCTGTAGCTCTCTGCAGCGTTTTGTCACATGAGGATAGTGAGGTCTCGGAGATCTGAGTATACCAGCAGAGGTTTGCATAGCGCTGTCTTCGGCAGTTTGGTTTTGTGGGGTAGATTAGATGGAGGATGCTACTGTGAGTATTAAGCAGTTTCTACTTTTGAGTAGTTTTTCTTTATTCACTGTTCTTTGAAAACAGATGCTTAGCATGTGGCCAGATACAAGATATTAAACATGATGTCCCTTTATTTACTGTGATCTGATTCAATAAGGAGATGAGATGTAGGCTCCTGTATGAAACAGCCCCCTAAAAAATGCATACAGTAAAATTCAAGAGACAGTATTCACCCATAGGCTACAAATCCTTCGAGGCAGTAAACTGCAACAGAAAGCTGCCAAGCTGGAGTAATACCTACAATGAATGATCCTGGGGTAGAGAATGACAGTTAAAAGATGCTAATTTGTGTCTCCTACTGTATGTACACATTCCTTACTTGTCTTCTACTCCATACAGTTCCTCTGCTTACAAACTGCTGTATCATTTAGGAATTTACTACCCTGAGCAAAACCTATCCCTGTAACAGACTCATGACTGTCCTTAATGTAAAGCACACAGTATTTAAGTTTAGGGAAGCCAGTCTCAGACTACAAGGACTTTCAGTGTATCTTACATACTCTTAAGTGTACACTTCTGGGATATGTAAGGTTTTTTAATTCTAATTATTTATAGACCATATCTTTTACTGTCAAAAGATAACAGTCACTACGGAATTTTCTTTCAAATGCAATCTGAATACCACTGCAGACAGAGCATACAAAGATCACCTACAGATGGTTGCATGCACAGGTCATCAGATATGCCAGCCACAGTTTACCACTTCTCTTTCTCTGGGTTTTTTTTTCTGTTTATTTGGGGGTTTTGTTTGGTTGTAATTTTCTTTTTTTTTAAACCGGATGACATAATTTTTAACATTTACCCATTTTAGCAAGTAACCATGCCACCAGACAAAGGCAAATGGAGCAAACTTATTGAAATCTAAAATTTGTTCTTTTCCCAAACCAAAAAAAAGCTTCTTTCAAAGTGGATTCAAATTTGCCCAAAGCAATTCCAATAACATAGGCCCCAATCACCTACTTCTGCTTACCCTTCTTTTTAAAAATATTATGGATGTTCTGCACTTTTGGCAGCTACTAAAATTGTCTTGCATCTAGCATATGGTTTTTAATTTTAGTCTTTCAAGTTTTCAGCCACCTGGTAAAGGATTTCACATTTGTAGTGAAAAAGTAAAAAAGACCTACTCTTTGTTTCCCTTATAATACTACATCAGTTGGTTAAGGGTGGTCTGGGGTTTGTTTTTTTTCTAATGGAAAATAAAGACTGGAATTTACAAAATAAGTTAAAAGCACTTTTGTTTTTATACCTATATTGGGCCACAGGTTTCTCTCCTGAAGAAAGGCTTCAGCCTATACATCGTCTAGGTTTAGAAACGACAATTCAACAGCTTTTACCATGAAGCACAATAATGTACTACCTTCAGCAATGGTACTTCCAGTGGTATCAACAAGCTTAAATCAGGACAATTCAAGAGAAAACCTAACTTAAGATCCATACAAAAGAAAAATAACTAAATATCCCACAATGTCAATCAAAATCTTGAAGGATCTAAATGCAGATATCCCTCCCTCCTTGCATTAAGAGAGGCAATAGTAGAGAAACAGGCTAGCCCACACTGGAAATGAATTGATGAAGATTGAGCACTCATATGCTTCAATGGTATCAACCCTGAAGCAGGATAACGTTCTCCATCAGCAGACATTTATCGAGAAATTTTGCATGGGCTGCTGAATGCCATGACCACAGCATGTACCTTGGGGTCATCAGGCAGCACAATTGCTGTCTTTCCATGCAGCACACTGAACAGAAGCAAATGCACAGCACTTGCAAAATCACCACAGAATCACAGAACAGTTTGGGTTGGAAGGGACCTTTTAAAGGTCATGTAGTCCAATCCCCTGCAATGAGCAAGGACATCTACTAGAGCAGGTTGCTCAGAGACCTGTGCTGCCTGACCTTGAGTGTTGCTGGGCATGGGGCATCTACCTCCTCTCTGGCAACCTGTTACAGTGATTCAGCACACTCATTGTAGAAAACTGCTTCGTTATAACTAGTCTAAATCTACCTTCTTTTAGTTTAAAACCTCTACTCCCTATTGCAAGAGGCCCTACTAAAAAGTTTCTCCTCAACTTTCCTGTAAGCCCCTTCTAAGTACGGAAAGATAACAATAATGTCTCCCCAGAGCCTTCTCTTCTCCAGGCTGAACTCCAGCTATCTCAGCCTGTCTTCAGAGGAGAGGTGCTCCAGCCCTCTGATCATTTTTGCAGCCTCCTTTGGACCTGCTCCAACAGGCTGACGTCCTTCCTGCGCTGAGGACCCCAGAGCTGGATGCAGCACTCCAGGTGTGGTCTCACCAGAGCAGACTAGAGGGGCAGAAACACCTCCCCTGACCTGCTGGCCATGCTCCTTTTGATGCAACCCATCTTGCATGGCTTTCTGGGCTGCGAGTATACATTGCCAGGTCACGTTAAGCTTCTCACCAACCAACACTCCCAAGTCCTTTTCCTCAGGGCTGCTCACAAACCCTTCCATTCTCTGGCCTGCATTGAAACCACTGAAGCCTCAATCTAGGTGCAGGACCTTGCACAACCATGACCACCTGGAAGACAATGAACAAACCCAGGTTATGCTCCACTGCTGCACTAGACTATATGAAGTAGAAACCCTGAGGTAAAACAACACAAATTGTAGGTATCACACATATAAAGTTCTGCTGATCTCTATAACCCTGCAACACAGTTTACAGTTGTTCAGGCTGACTTTTAGCCACACATCAGCACTCTAGAGCCATACAGCAACTCACCTAGCCTCCACACAAGCATGTTTCATTGTTCAGACCACAGCATCATCTCAGGCCACACCAGACCATCCAGGGTCATTTTACCAAGGAGACAGACAGCATCATTACAATTATTTAATCTTCTATGTGAAAAGTATTGTCACTAATGCAAACACAGTCCAAGTAAGACATCATTCCAGATTAAAAATTTTTAACACAAAGTTGTCACTAGACAAATCAGTGGCCGACACCAGTACCAGCTGTATTCAAAACTCCTATTCTAAACACAACAGATTTGAATCTCACTTTGTTCTTCCTGTTTGCAGCTGAGCCAACAGCATGATTTGTGCATTGTATGACTAACCCATCCTGCTGGGCTCCAAATAATGTTTAGGTAAGGTTCTTGCACGGTGGACTTGTTGTCTGAGTATCTTGCCAGTAAAGCACTTTTATCCTCAACTATAAATAAGAAACAACAATTCTCCATTTCACAAAGGAAAAAAAAGACCTACTGACATTCAAGAAAACTTGATTAGCAGGACTTATGTGAGGTCCCTTCTTCTAACTGAGCAACCTAATCACTGGGTCGTTCCTTCTGCCTGGTCTGGCTTGGATGCACAAGAGCACAGACAAGAATGTGCTGAGGAAGGAATACAGCTCAGAAAGCATAAATGTAAGTAGTTTTCCTGGTAACCCACTGATGAGCTAATAATTTAGATAACATTGCCAACAGCATGTTAATAATGGTGTTTATATCCAAAGAAACAATAATCAAGAATTGCCCCCTGTGGCTTTTCTCTCTTTCACAAAGCCCCCATTTAACATTCTCTGAAGCCAAGGTTTTGAGATTTTCACTTTTTCTTCTTTTATCAGAAAAAAAAGTCTCAGTCATCAAAGAAGGAATACAACTGACAGTTCTGAGATTTGACTATGGTGAAAACTGCCATGATGAAATCAGAATGCTTTCTGAAATGTAATGACCACACTAAAGGATCAATGGCATTGCTGAAAGCATTAAAAAAAGGCGATTTCTGTTATCATTTGACTAACACCATCTTTACTGACACAGCTTTTCAGGACTCTGAAATTTCCAAAGAGGAAATGTCAGAGAATTTTACTTTGCTCCATGAGCCACATAAACTGAAGATGAGATATGTTATGCTTCACATACCTACTGTTGAGGAGATTATAGAGCTTCGTTTCTTCAGTAACAGCCACGCATTACTGTCAGCACTGTCTGGAGCTGTAGAGCAGCACAAAGGTTTATGGATAATCCATGTCATAATACTTAGAACATACATGTTCTATCATGTGCATTTTGGACAGAGAAAGCTACTGCAAAGTTTAATATAAGTCTGACTTTTTTCTAGCAAGTGTCATACAGAAGGTGTGAGACATTTTATAAGCTATATATATAAGCACTTTGGGAGTTACCCAACTTCTCATATACTACTAAATTATTATTTTGCAACACATGCCAAAGCCAACTTCTCTTTAGACTCTTATTACTAAAATACATACATTGAAATAGAAAAAATATGTCCCACGACATGGGCTTTTATCCTCTTCAGTGTTTAACTAAAAAACTGAGCTGTATATTTGTCCATGTAATAATTTAACGTATGTCAGCCAAACATATATTTATCTTTATTTCAATTAAATTAAAAACAATCTGCAAGTATATTTAGGCAACATTCACTATATACACATGATTTATGCAACTGCAAGGCAATTTTATGTATGCTGATTACTCTATTGTTAGTAAAACATGACAATAGCTATGGAAGTTGACAAGTGAGTGCTTCTTTTCATAAGTGACTGTTTTCATGGCAGGACTGAAAGATAATAGCTACTAGCCATGAAATGGATTATCAGTAAACCTTAAAAAGAACATGACCTAGCAGAGATTAACAGTCTTCTAAATGTAGTAGTATATTTGCTTCAGGTGATAGTGCTGCTTTTTTTTAAAAAAAATTTGCTGTCATCTTAACGATGTAAGACTTCCATCTGCTCTATCTAAAGAAAGCAATAATTAGACATTATGCTTCCCGGCAAAAATTTATTTTTGAACTGGCACCACAGTATTTCAGAAAATAATAATAAAGTACCTCTTTGGTGAAGCCTAGGTACCCCCTACTACTCATTGTAACAACTTGTAAACAGGACCGCAATACAGTGCTTTGCCTTAATTCTATCTCAGTTAGGTACCACAGATCTTCCTCACAGTCCTTCTCATAACTTTAGGAAGGTATTTTAAAGCAGGGAGTAAGTAAAGCAAAGGAAAATTAAGAAGGATATAAAGTTCCCTGTTTGATATTTTAAAAAAGTGCATAATATTTTAATTCCAAAAACTGTGCCACTGTATGGAACTGATGGATACAAGACTGTTTTCCTTCCTGTACTGGACACTATTGATCACTACATAAACACAGTCTCTGCTGATTGGCCAAAGAAGTCTCTCAAGTCTGTTTTCTGGTACAATCAGTTGTCCAATTACTTTAGAACAATGTCCTGCATACTAAACCAAGAATAGCAAGTTAACCGGGTTTTCCACTAGAAAGTCTGTTTTTGCAATTCCATTTCTGTACACTACATTCCAATGTATTGGAGAGTTTTTAGTGTTTGGCATATACATCCCAACTCCTTGACACCACCAGGTTCAGTGCATCCATTGCCAGCAACAGACATAGCACCAGGAAAATGCGACTCCCAGCGCACAGGATAGTTCAGGATGAGTGGGCATTCTCCAACAATGGTGGTCCGTCCCGATGCATTGAAGGGTGTGTGTGCTCCCTTTTGTAAGTTTTTGGAGGAAGCTTTGGGATATGTTGAGAAGTGCTTTGTCGTGGAGGAACAGGTGGTCCAGCAACAGAAGGGAGGTCCACATCTTGTGGTATCAAAGGTGGTGACGGAAGATGCCTCCGTGCTACATGTGGAGAAGGTGTCTGAGGGGGAGGGGGAGTAAATGGAGATGGACTGTTTGGGAAAAAGGTGTTACCGAGTTCACTTTTTCTCCCCAACGGTGGAGGCTGAAGGTGTAGTGGTGAGCTAGAGAAAACATCTGGAGTTCGCACAGGTTCTCGTGGTGGTAACTCAGGAGGGCTTGCAGTGGTAACACACGAGTCAGAGATACAGGTCCGATCAGGCACTGAGTACCTTGGTGAATACACTTTAGAAGTTGGTTGCCTAGGAGGGATTGCTGGTGGGTTGTCCAGGTGTGCAGAAGTAATCTGAGGTACACAAACATTTCATTCAGTAAAATTCTAGAGAGGCAGCAAAGAACAGGACTCTGCTGTAAAATGCAAGCAAGCAGCTCTCCTGCACTGTAGGTTGCTCTTACCTGGTTAAAGAGGAGGCACGGCATGGAGGTGCAGCATGTAAGCAAGCAAAAGGGAGTGGTGGTGCTTGAAAATACGTTTCTCAGAGTGATCAAGACAGAGACTGTATGTGTAGGGAGAGTAGGGGTGCATCAATGCGTGAGTTAACAGCCAAGGATGGAAGGAATGAAGATACACAGTGAAGGACAAAGGCAAAGCAAAGAATGTTCAAAGCAACAATTTCCATACTAGCTCCAGGTCTGCTTGCTGGGGAAGACTGGGTATCTTCCACCACCTCCCCAATAACAAGCACTTGGGGTGGGTAAACACACCATATATTTCTTCAAGAAAACAATGAAAAGGGAGAGGCAGATGATGCTGAACAGGTTAAAAAATAAGCTATGCTCAGAAGATGGAATCAAGGAGTCAGCATTATGGAAGTGAACAGGTCCCAAGCTGCAGACCACAGTGACGAGGTACTTGGTCTCCAACACTCTATCATGCATACGATGTTTTCAATTACATTTTGGTAGGAACGTGCTGCTAACTGACACCACAGTCACCTGCAGTGTGAAAACAACAACTTGCTGAAGAGCCATATACATGCCCCCTTCAAAGAGACATATGTACTCCGAAGAAATTTTGAGCGGGATTTTCAAATCCAGTCAATTCTCTGATGTCACAAACTAGCTCCCACTGAAAGCAGGAAAAATAAGACACTGTCTGCCACAAAGGCTGGATCATATGCCAGTTGCCAGACAAATGCAAAAGGAAAATGGAGCAATGACTTAAGCAGGCAGGCAGACAGGATGGGTAAACAAGAAGGGAAAGCAAGGACTGTGCACCACAGCATCTGATCAAATATTCTGATGAAAATTTTCAGAGGATTGAGTTGTGTACATCACTTTGCATCATTACTCTTCTTCAGATCTTTACCGTAGTCACATATCCTAAAATGATACTCTGAAACAATAACTGCAGATGGAAACATCTGCCTGAAGCCTCAAGTTTTCAGAGGCAATATAAGGGCCTGAGCATAGCACATCAGTAGATAAGACATTTCTAACCCTAAATTTTGGTCCCATCTGTTTTCATTTGTTTGGGATCAAGACATAATGAGGCAGAGCTGTGAAGGCTTGAAATACATGGCTGCTTACTCTTTCACATACAGTTCTTCAGAAGTCTTTAAGAGTTACTTTTCTAGCATACCCTGCCCTCTGTTCCCAGAAAAACAAATTATCTTTTTTCTCCTTACTTACTTTTGATGGGGAGGATTCAGCTGGGGCAGATTCCGGTCTTCTTCGTGGAGGAACTGGAGGAGGGACAGGAGTGTCATCTGAATTTTTGGTAAAGTTCATGGATGACACAGAAGCAGATCCTAGTGGACATTAAAAAAAAATAAATTCCTGATAATGATGGACTTTTGTGTGACCCCAATATATTTCCTTTATTGCTGCCAATGAAGTAATGATAAATAATAAAGCAATTTCTCATAAAAAGAATCATGAATCAAGACGGTGTTAAATAAAGACAACGAAACAAGCCTCTAGCTTGCAGCTTCCAGACAAACTGCTCTTCTGAGCTGCAAACATCTGTGGCCATCAATTCCTGCACAATTCTTAAGTAATCCTTGAGATCAAAACCATACCACAAACAACTTCTTATATCACAACAGCACTAAAACAATATCCTGAACCTGAAGCCAATGGGCCAACCCAATGGCGAAGAAATATCTTCTTCTGAAGAGCTATTCCAAAGACCTGGTTTGGACACTCAGCAATGCCACGGTTCTGCCAAGCAACTTCTGCTTTTAGCAAGTCATTTCACCTCCTTGTGGCATCCAGCTGAACACAGGACTAGCCTTGCAATTCCTTTGAAAGCCCTCATACATGAAAGGAGGCTACATCCACTACTAATTACTGAGAACACACCATAAAATATAAGCTTCCTTGTAAGTTGGTGAAGACAGAAGAAAACCAGGCATGGACAGGTCCTGATGCATTGAAGCAAGGAAATACTGACTAAGTTCTGCAGAAAAACCAACCATGCATACTGAAACCAATTTGGAATGGCAGACAGCAAAATAAGGCACCCACAAATCATTAATTTTTATTTTCATTGTTCACCATCAGACACTCACAGAATACATTCACCACTAATATATATGGCAGCAAGCCACACAAGTTTGAGACATATTTGGGCACTGGAGATATACCTCTGTCTTCTGTTTTGACAGTTCCTTTGAAGACTTGCAATAGTCTCTGTGTAACACACCTAATTCTGTTCAGTTTCTTGCATTTTAATAAAAATTTACTAAAGAAAAAGGAATAAAACAGGCTAAAATGTTTTTGCTGCTGCAAGGAGACAAAAGCAACTATTTCTAAGGACACCTTAGAAGTCTAAACATGACTTCATCTGTCTAACACCACAAAATGTAACGGGCACGCTCTTGGTAGAGTGTCTATTAGCACCTACTTGTATGAAAAGGGCTGGAAGGATCAGAATCAAACACACTGCAGGCATCTGTGGTACTTGAAGTCGCAGATGCAGGGGGAGGGGTCAGAGGTGTTCGGGGAGAGTTTGGTGCAGATGCTGTAGCTTCAGTCTCGCTCTCTGGGATGCGGCTGTAACTGATTTTCCTTGGCTCCTGTTGCAGGGGTGTAGGATGTCTCATGGTACCTGGCCTTGGATTAGAAGGGCGAACACCTGGGGACTTGAGGGGATAGCTGTATTTTTTGGGCTGAAACAATAAAAAAGATAATAACAAACAAAATCAAAAGGCCACAAGAGCACCTGCATGTAGCTTTGTATTTATGAAGTCAGAGATCTGAAATGACTTCTGCTATCTAGGGAAGACAAATGCAAGCACTTTTGGAGAAACAAATAAATAAATATTTTTAAAAAATGAATACTAACAAATCTTGGTGGGGGCTTGACATTTCGTGGCTCTATCTCTAGTGACTTGTTGAACAGATAATCTGTAAATTCTGTCTCCACACTGCTTCCCATAGGATTCAGGTTTTCAAAAAATCTCTGAAATACAAGAAGGTAGAAAACTTGTCAGATAAGGTACTTCTTAGTACTGTTTGTTTCTACTGCACAAATGATCCCAACTGTTCCAGAGGTGAAAGGAAATGCTGAAGTCAGAAGTAACGACAGACTTCAAAGTTATTAAATCTGTTTGTTGCCAGCCCTTTGGTGGGCATTGCTACTGCTATATTTGGCCTGAGAACCAACTGTGCAAGTATCCTAAATATTTTCTGCACTGCAAAATCAGACCAGGTTAGCTCAAACACCTTCGGAGGAAGCTGTACGTAGTCCATCTTTACGCTGACGCAGGGAAGACTGCTCTCCAAAAAAACAAAAGGAAAAAAATAAAAAGGAAAAAAGGGAAGCAAACTAACAGAGAGGACACTGCTTAGAGAACACCACAGACCAAGGAGAACAAACACCAGGAGAAAGAATAATATGAGTATCACCACCATCAACACATGATGTAAACAGTGCTATCAGGTAAACCTAGAAACATAAAGGCAATGTAACAGAGGAGGAAAAGACATCCAGACTCACTGGACAAATATTTGCAACTGAGTGAAGGACAGTGAGAATCTGTTAGTTTCTGTTCCTGCTTAACATTGATCAGTGAGAAGATCCACCAATGTCCCAACAGCTGAGGAAAAATACGAAACAAACCCCACCAAACTGCAAGCATTGAGCTTCATGCCCTTTCTTACACTGAGACCTGAGAGAGGTTTGGCAGACCTTCTGCTCATCTCTGATTCAGTCAGATCAAACTTACGTGAACTGCAGTGATAGGACAATTAAGGAGAGGAGCTTTAGGTTAGATATTAGAAAAAAGTACTTTACTGTGAGGGTGGTGAGACACTGGAACAGGCTGCCTGGGGAAGTGGTGGCTGCCCCTACCCTGGCAGTGATCAAAGCCAGGTTGGATGATACCTTGAGCAACCTGGTCTAGTGAGGAGGTGTCTCTGCCCATGGCAGAGGGGGTTGGGACTAGGTGATCTGTAAGGTCCACTCCCACCCCTAAAATTCTATGATTCTATGAATTCAGTCTATCCTTATGGTCTGTCAGTTGACAGAGTCACCACAAAAGCAGTTCAGTGCATGGACTCAAGGAAATCATGCCACTTACCCTGATGTCAAATTCCACTCTTAAACAATATGGCTGGTTCTGGTACTGCTGTATCTCTCCTGTTATTTCAGCTACCTTTCTTCTCTTGCTGAAGTTTATAAGTTCTTTTCCATGTCGCTTTAGAAATTCAGGATTGCCTTCTTCTGTTTTCAAAATGTTAGTTAAGTAAATCCCTAAGGAGCACAGAGAAGAGGTTTTCAACACATAGACAAAGCAAGGAGGAAGTCAAGACTGGAACGCAGAGAATTCTTAAGGAACTTAATTTGCGCACTCTAATTATTTAAAAAAACTTCTCTTTTTTGGGGGGGAGGGTCAATGAGAGAATCACACCTAATTTTTAAATAAGGGCAACAATTTAAATATTCCAACATGCCTTATCCAGAAAGCTGCCTTTTTTGCATCAAAATTTCAAAGTCTATGCATCTTTCTACTGTTTAGGAAGCTCTACCCAACTGAACGCTACTAGCGTTTTGCACAACAAGAGTATACTGAACACAAGTGCTTTCTCTTCACTGCTGTACTCTACTAGACACACCCGAGCAAAGCTCTAAAAAATTATTTCTTCTGTTCCACTCTCCATTCCTGGCTTCATAATTGCATCAATTAGTTTGAAGACTAGAATGAAGAAAGTGCTCTCAAGTCCACAGATAATATATCTGGAGTTGTCATTATGATTATTCTAAGTATAACTTGACAGCAAGAACTGAAGCTATTCACATGTGATCCTGCCTCTACTCTTATGTGAGGCAGGACAGAAGGTTTCTTAGTTATCTTATCTTTATTTGCAGAACTCCAGAGCATATCTTTCCCCAATCTGTAAAATGCCAAAAAAGCCATCAACACTCTTTTCTATCACTTTTGGCCTGATGCCAATGTTGGACAAGGGCGATGTTCAGAGTCAGAACTGATCTGCTGCAAACATTTAAGTAGTTTGCTCAAATATAGGAATGCCATGTGCTTAATATTACAACCTGCTAAATGTCAGCAGTTTAATTCAAAGAAGAACTATTAAGTCTGATGATGAAGAGGAAACTTTCTCCCCAAACTCTGTTTTTACAGAAACAAGACTTTTTAATAGAAATGAGACTCTAGCTTTGTTTCCTGGAACTCTGGCTGGGGAAGGGGATTCTTCTTTCTCTACGAGTCAGTGGTGATATTTCTAATACGACCTCCTGTTGAAGGCTTTTCTGGTCACAACAATTCAAACCACATTCAAAGTAAAAGTAAATATGTAAGTAAGATATTGCAGATACACATTTTTACTGCAAATAACATCTGCAATTAATAGTCACTTTAATTTTTCTTTTGCATATATGCAATTAATGTCTGTGCATCTGAAATTTCAACCCACCTGTCCTGTTAAAATTGACTTCTCACTATTGCTCATACTCTGTTTAATACCTTAGCTCAATACTTTCCCAACATTTATGTATGATACAGCTCATCCAAACCAAATGTACTTACCAAAAAAAGGCACACAAGGAGGATTAATAGACCTGAGTTTTGCCAAGTATTTCTTATAATGATCCTCACTCAACTCATAAGCTTCTTCTAAAATCTTCTTCTGGCGACTTGGAATTTGCTTAAAAGAGAGATTAAACAGGTTGGTTGGAAAAACGGGATAAAGGTGTAGCCCAGCAACAATACTGAGCAATGGTCTCTCACAGATATTTAAATCACTGTCCATGAGGACAATGCCCCACCACCCTGAGATGCCCTTCTCAAGTGACGATTGATTTCTTGCTTCTGAAACCAAGGAAAAAACCCTTTCCCTATTCCACCCCAACTGATTAATTTCTTAAGAGATTTACCTTCCTTGCTCCTCCTTTGAAGTACATGGCTACTGAAAAGACAGAATTTTAGAGTAGCCAAGGTACACTGCATTACACTTCCATACCCAAAATAGAAAACATTTCACTGTACCTCAAATGTGTGATCCAACCTATACACTGCTGCAGAGTTCATAGCACTGACGATCTCAAGGACACCATTAAAGTTGTTTAGCTCTTGGAAAACTTGCAGGATCTCAATTATCCGGCTCACTACAATTACTCTTTCCTCTAGGTTTTCTGTTTCTACAATGCATCTAAATACACAAGAACATTTGATTTTGTGTTAAAGCATTGATGAGTTTTCCAAAATCAAATAGCAAGTTGCAACACAAACAAATAAGAGAAGCTTACCAAATTACTTGACAGTTCTGAAAATATTTAGAGATTTGAAAATATTCTAAGAATAAAAAGCTGAGACCATAACGGTAAAATTCTCACAGGGACTAGTTTTAGCACTTAAACACAACTCAAAACAGGAATTCTCCTCGAACAGAATTTTTCACAGTATACTTCTGAATGGACTGTAAATGTCCAGATATGGAGCAGGTGCAGATTCCGGAAAGTCACTTACTTTTCAAACCACAAAGTGAGGTTAGTTGTATGCCTTATCATTTTGAGAAGGTTGGGAGAATTAATTTCTTTATCTTCTTTTGTCCACACACTTCCTACTAGTTCAGATGGCTGCACAGCTCTAGAAAAGTAGATGCATTACCAAAACATGTAATTAAAAGCAGGAAAAGAAGATACTGTTTTCCCAAACCCTCTTTATTTTCACTGAATTTGGAAGTCATATTTGAAAAAAATTCCTAATGTATCACTTCTTTTCTATAATGTTAGGCTCACCTCATGACTGACTGATATTTCTATGCTTCTTTTTCACACTGCAAATATTTCTTCATCTATGTGACTCAAACACCTCTGTTCATCTAAACAAAGAATGAAGCCTCTATCTCATTCACCATAACAAAATGAGAGCTTCCAATGCCTGAGCAAAATCTCACAGAGCTGTGACACAGTCCAATAATTTGCTTCACAAACTAGGACATGAAGAAAACTGATTTAATAATAGTTCACACTTCTCAAAGGTTATTTACTCAGAAAATATCAAGAGAAAGCTGGGGCACAGTGCAATTAACAGTATGCAACAGTCACATGTACTGCACATTAACTTGGGGAGGATAAAACAAATACCGTATTTTAGAGGGGTTTTCTGCAAAAATAGTAATTAATATATAGCATTGATAAACTCCCTCGACCTACCATGGGGCTTTGCATCAGGGGCCCACAGAAACAATTTCCCACTGCAGAATATTTCATTTGTATCATGTGTTTTTCAATTAAGTTACCTGTAAAAATCTGACTCAAGTAAAGTGAGCTGCCGAGCAATTTCTATGGGATGCAAAGTGAGCAAATCAAAAGTCTCTGTGTGTCCTGGTTTGCTTATGTGCCACTCAATGGCTGGAGGTGGACTCTCAAAAGTGATGTTGTGACTCGGCCCAATGGCTTGGGCCTGCTTTTTCCGGTTGATTATCTTTGTGATGGATTCCACCCATTTCTTCATTGCTTTTCCTGGCACACAGAAAATTACTATTTAGTTACTCTTAACACTGTTTTTCCTAAGAGGTCAGTATAATTAAAAAATCTTTCTACTGAAGCCTAATACCGGCTAAATTAAAGCAACTATATATTCTTTAGAAATAGTGTTCTCAAGCAAGTCTAAAAGCATTCAAACATATAAAGAATACCTCAACAGCTGACACTGAGCACGAGTTTGCCAAAGCACAAATTAGAATACCCAAACTGGGCTCCTGCTCTGATACAGGTGCTTTCCTTTCTTTTCTGAGTTTAGAATGAGTTTATGGGAACTAATCTTCTTTTGTCCAAAATGCACTTCTGCGAACACCCCAAACTTTAGATCTGGAGCAAGAGTACATATTTACCTCATATAACAGGAAGTCAAAATAAAAAATAGGGAGAAGCTTCTCCCCGTACTGTATTTACCATCAAAGCTCAGAATACAATCGAAAAGCCAAATGCCTTTTTAACTCTACAGCATAAGAATTTCATGTACTAGTCCACTAAAAATTTACCAGTAACCCATATTAAACTAGCTGGCTCATTCTCCCCTCTTTTTAATTGCTAAATAACCATTAAATACTTCTCTGACATAATATTTTCTTACAAACTGCTCCTGTAGCTGCCCTGGTTTTCTTTAAAAGGAAACAGGAAAAATCTGTACAATCACAACTGCAAGGTGTCCTGTAGTTCTAATATGCACTGTGAAATAGGTGGAAAACCCTTGTTTCAAAGAAATAGTGGTTTCCACCATGAAACTTTTACAAAAATTACCCCTGTGTAAGGTCAAAGATGACAATCAAAGCAATCATTCTGTCCTGATCATTACACAGTTTGTATTATTTTGCATTATTTCAGTCCCTTTACAACAAAACCAATACTTATTTATGTAAATAACAATCATTATTCTGAACAGGGGGCAGATTTTGAATAATAGTTTGGGGGGGTGTTCATGAAAGTTCATTGTATGCCCTTTATGGATATTTAACAAGCAGTCATTCATGTTTTTCTTGATCAGCTCAGTGAAAGGAAAAGTGATCTCATTCCATGCCTCTGAAAAGGGATGCTTTATGAAAAATGCCAGCACTTAAACTGTAAGTACCTCTTACTGTTCCAATGAATTCCTCCAAACGTTTCAGAAGATCAGCATCTCTTTCAAAGTCATAGAAGTGGTGTTCTACCCAGTGGCGACATACATTTAATACTCTGCAAAAGCAAAGGACAAATAAGCACTATACAATACAGTCTGTCTTCCCTATCAAAGCATCTACAAGAAAGACTGCTGGTATCACACAACGTAAAAGTCAGTTCGGCTCACACTGACGCAATACTCACCTTAGCTGCACAGGCTGAATGTACTCTTTCCTAAACCTTTTTAACTCCGCACTAAGAGGCTGGTCTCCATTCTCCATAGCAATACGGTCAGCTTCTGTTGGCTCAGGCTCCGGAATTTCAAACCTAGCACAGAAGATGGATATAAGCACTAGGCTCCTATTAGACTAATCTTGGTCACCGCATGCATGACTAAACTGGTGGTTAAAGACAACTTGAAATTCAAAACATTTTCACGTCAGAATCTTACATATGGAAAGTACATAGGAGAATTGGCTAAATTCAGTATCAATACAGATTTCAAAGACAAAGCCATGGGATCTGGAAGTTATTAGAGCTATCTAAACAATACTAAAGCTTCTGGATAAATATTTGCACATTGCACTGACAATCTCTGAATTTGACAACTTTTAAAAAGGCTTTGAAGTGAATCAAAACCAACTGAAAAGCCAGAATCTTACAAACTTCAAGTAAAATTTAAAAATAAATAAATTTGCACTTCATAAGAACAATATTTTTAACAGTGGCATACCTTTCTATTAGCAGACTCAGCAACTCTTGAGGTCTACAGAAGGATCTATATGTTGTGAGAAAAGTCCGAACAAAGTTGGGATCTAAGACAAAGAATAATTTTACACCTATGTCAGCAATTATCTGATGTTTTTATCCTTTAAAATCACTTTAATTATCCTTTAAAATTAAGGATGTTGCCCTATCAAATTTATAGAGAAGATGACGTAAATCAAAATGGCTTTGGCAACAATTCAGAACATATTAAGACAGCAATTCAAAGCAGGATTTTTAAAAAAAATTCATTCTATTGAAAGTTCACAATGATAACTTTTTCCGCCTCCCCTCCAATTATTAAAAGACAGGATTCTTTTTCAACAACTTTGAAAATAATAAATAAACAATCTTATTTATGAGCCAACTAGTAAACAACATTGGTTTTGACAATGAATAAGACAAGATAACTCAAAAGATACAGCAAGTAACTTTGCAATAGGCAGAACTGGTCTCTTCCAGGGGAAAATGCTTTCCCTAAACTGCCACAACTGATAACCAATCATGGTTAAGGCAGCCTAGATATTTTTTCTGCTAGTTCACAGAGGTTATATTTATTTCACTTCAAAAAAATCAACCAATATAATTTAAATTGACTAATTACACATCAATTCATTTAAAATATGAAAATGTGTTTTAAAAACAAGCAAGTATTCGAAACAGAAAACCCAAGTGTCTCCCTTAATTACAAAAGCAAACCCATTTGTTTTCAAGTGTGAGGAAATGCACACTGGCACTGCACAGAGCTGACCAGAAACAAGGTTAACACTGTTATCACAGAACAAAATTAATGAGTGGATTGCAATGGATTTGCGTATTAAACCCATATTCAGATTTTAAAAACAAACCCCAATTGGTAATTGTTCTAACACAGAGTGGCTGAAGAGGAGCACACAGGACATGAAGAAGGAGTTCCTATAAGCCATAATATAGGAAAAAAAGTCTGCATTATTTGACCTAATGCTGTATTAGACATTGTTTACTGAATATGGATTTTTGAAAGTTGCTTTAAAATTCTCCTTAACTATTTACCAGCATTCTTGCCCATTTGAATTAATATTCTGCCTTTCTTAGATCTTACTAAGATATTCATTTGAGCCACAGCTTACTGTGATGTGTCGCACAGATTACCTGTGTATTATGGCATTTCCTTGCATTTCTGTGGCAGGGTAATTCTCAGTTCTTAAACAATTGGTTATTCTGCTTTACTCATGACCTTCATTACTCCATTTTTCTTACCATAACCCCTCTCTCACCATCCCTTGAAACTGTACAGTCCAAAACTACTTTCAAAGACAAAACTCCAATACCTTTTGCACAAAGAATGCCCCCATCATCCTTGTCATGTAAACACACAATTTTTACTGTGCTAAAGAAGCAAGCATAGTAACCCATGCTTTCACAGCTTCTATTCTGTACACACCCTAAATAGATTTTGTCTACCTGAAAAAGAAAGCCTCCATAGCAAGTAACATTTTCAGATCACTGCAATCTCTGAGTCATAGCTATTGTTATTTACGGGTAGGCTCAGCATTTAAATCCACAATACATATTGAATTTGAAATGAAGCAGATCAGAAAATCAAATCTAACTTTGTTATCTTACTAGCAAAGTCCACTCAAAATAATGTACAATATATGAGCAAGTGTTAAAAAAAAAATACAGACAACACCAGTTAGCCAGGATGTCTGCTCATGTGATCATTCTCTCTTCAATACAGCCAATTTTAAAGCTAAAAAAGAACAATAACTTGTTCTACAAGGATTTATAAATAATCACCCTTGAATTCCTTAAGAAAGGAAACGGACACTATGATGACGCACAAGCACTCTTAACATATCAAAGCTTTAAAAATAGAAGAGCACTGCCCTATAGATACAAAAAAAATTGCCACAACTTTAAAACCTTTGTACCACCTAACCCAGCTGCTCTTAAAAAAGGGAAGAGGAGATAAGGAATGCAGAAACATTAAAACAAGTAAAATCCATCAGATTTAGGGTTAGAATATGAATTTTTAATTAAAGGCCAGCTTCTTTTGTAAAAAATATATGGAAAGCTGCTTCTGCAGAGGAGGTTTCTCCCTATTTTGCTGCTCCACCACAGGACAGTTTGGAGTCTGCCACACCTTGTGGCCAGGTGGCCACCGGGGCTGCCCCATCTGAACTCCCACAGTGGTTGAATGCCTCCCACCCCCAGCAGCACTGCTTCCTTAGTTGCCCCTGTTCCACGGCAAAACAGAGACATATTGCAGCTAATAAAATGGTTTGTGAATTGTCAGGGGGTGAGGGAAGAAAAATATAAGGTCCAACACCCACATCTATAAATAAGACTGATTGTGTGGATCTTCACAGACAACAGAAATTTGAGACTTGCTTCAAACTGCTGTCTGACCACAGCCCATGCTCTTCTCGATATGCAGCTAACTACACTGCTCTTCAACTACCTGCAACAAATTCATACCACCTCTGCAACTCTATCTGTAATTATACCGTTTGACCTACAAAGATTAAACCTAGAGAAAAGTCACAGCTACAGTAAATACTGTCTTTAGACTGTCAGATCAAGGGCTACCATGACTAGTCACACCATATCTGAAAAAAGGTGACTCAGAAAAGTATGGGCCTGCTATTCTGGCGTATGAATATAAAGTCCTTAAATTCTTTTAAGACTACCACCACACATAGGCAACCCTATGTGGGGCAAGAAAAGCATTTCTACAGTCTGTAGTTGTTTGGCTACATATCACCAGGGTAGTCATTTTCCCACATCTTCAAGCAGACAAGCAGTCTTGAACTCAGCTGATACATGTATGAGAGAGCTGAAGTGTTACTATGCAAAGTTGTCATCCTACTCACTGCATCTCACAAGATGCAACAAAACACTCTATGATTTACATCATAAATGGACCAGGTTTCCTGTACAACAGAGCAACTTTGGCCAAGTCACTGTATCTCTGTTTCTTTGTTCCCATGGAAAACACTGATCAGAATGGTTAGAACAATGGTGGTTTTCCTCAAGGACAACGTTATAAAACAGAAGGCACAGAAGATACAGGTGTTGAGAAATGATGTGCAATCTAGCATCAGGTCCATGTATGTTGCACTAAGATCTTTAAGGCCAGATAGACAGTCACAAGACAACCATTTTTTTCCTTTTGGCCAAAGTCTTTCAGCCTATCTCACAGTGCCCATGTTCTGTTTTCTCATACAATAGTTTGGTCAATGCCACCTATACCCACAACGCTAGGCTTCAAGCAACCTACTCAAAGCTTTATTAAACAAGCACAGTTACAAGCACGGATTTAAATGACTGTGGACAAAGTATATCTAATCAATTGATCTGAATTCTTCCTTGATGTCTCGTGCACTAGAAAGGCCAAATAAAAAGTTGCAGATGGCAAAAACCCAAGAGACATATTTCAACAAGCCAAATACTGAACAAAATAGGCCTTTCTGTTTTATGGAACTGGAGAATGTAGTTTGTGCCTCCCTGGACAGATACAACACCTGAAGAGCACTGCTAGCACCTGGAGCAATGCCAAGGCTATAGCACCCAAGTTACAGCATGTCTGAAAAAGGCAATTCTCAATGGTGCACAAGTTAGCGAAAGCTAAACAAATGTTCACAGAAACACTAACAAAGTACTATTTTTGCTAATTCTTTGACAAAGAAAATGATAGCTTTAAAGACTATTTTGAAAAAGCATCTTCCTTTTTCCAAGGCTGAACTGTTTCTTTAATTCCAAAATCATAAAATTATGTCACAAATCATGCCTGTAAAATTCAAAGCCAAGAGCTAGAAGTTTATAAATTTACAAGAAAATTAAGAAAGACACCAAACTGCTCTGGTAAAAACTTTCAGCACAATACTGCATTTGGCTTTCTTGTAAATGTTGGGAAAACTCAAGGAAATTAGAAGAAGAGCAGTAAAAGTAATGGAGTAAAGAGATGTAATTACAAGTTTTTAGAAAAGTAAACAGAGCATTAAACTACACAAATTATACTCTGCTTCCTCCTCAGTTCTTCCAAACAAATATTCCTGGTCTGTGCAGGGTATCTAGGATTGAGATGCAGCAAAACAATCCATGACAATCAGAGTGCAAAAAGAAAGGAAAAAAAAAAAAGAAACTGTTGCATATGAGAAGCACTAATACCAAGATGCATCAAGTTTTAGAATAACTGGCATACAGATAGAATCAGAAAAATAACAGAACACATCCAAACCCCAAACTCAAGTCCATGCTTTGTAGCACAGCTTATGAAAATCCTGGAATGTTATCAAGAAAAAAATCCACACTCTGAGGTTAGCCTGAATGATCACATATATATCTTCAAAATATCTTCAACACAAGCAGAAACCCTAATTCAAAAGTCCTTAAATCAAATCCTCACTGAGGTTCTGATTAAGGCAAAGCTCTGTAGCCATATTCTGCAAGTGACTGCTTCTATCATGCTGATATTGGTCTTTTCATTACATGCCAGCACGGACACAAGTAATACTTGACAGAGTACAACCCTAAACCGAAAACACTGGGCCCATAATTCTCTCCCCCAACACTGGCCCTTCGTGTGCTAACCAGCTCTGGAAGCCTCAAGGGAAGGCAATTCTTATAGTCTGGAGTATAAATGAGTAAGTATTGTCTAGAGCTCAATCCCTGCAGGGCCCCATCTCTTGCATTAAAACAACCTTATGCACATGCATATCCTACTACATTCCGCCAAACAGGATTCATATTGTCAATAGCTACAGCAGTGCATATTTAGATCTAAAACTTTTAACTCAAGAAGCATGTTAGAATATGTGCACTGCAAAGCACATTTGCTTTCTACTCACTTAATGTATTTTGCTGCATGTATTTAACACAGAAAGAGAAGCATAAACTAGTCACCACTTTGAGTTTTGGCTATATAAACCAAATGCCTCACCTGCATACATATGGTAAGTCAGCCTCTCAATGAGCTTGACAACAGTTCCTGCCTTAATGATGGGGATTCCAGATTTGGGTTGCATGTTTTCTTCAAATACAATATTCTCTTCAGAGTCAGGTTCTGCAAATCTATAAAGCTCAGGATTTGGAAATCTCATCTGCTCCTCTTTTTCTTCCTGCAACATTGTGACATCCAACATCCTTTCCAGCGTGCTTCTATATTGCAAAGATATCAATGCTGCCATCCAGTTGTTTTTCTCTTCAGCTGATTTAGCAGCAAAAATAACACTGTTCTCATCCTTTAAGATGATTTCAAAAGCGTGTCTGTACTCATTAGTGTCATCTTTATCATTGATTTGTACCTTTCGCATGAAGAACTTTTCCTTTAGTCGATATTCTGCATTGCTAGCACCAGGAAGTCTTGGCTGGCCATGATTTGACTTACAGCAAATCATCAAGCCGTCAAATAGAAATATGTGTCTCTCGTGCTTTGCTCCCACACGTGTGAGTGTTCCTTCCATGATGAACTCGTTACAGCATTGTCCAATGTCCTTACCCTCCCAACCATCAATATTTTTCTGGATTTCATTCATTTTCTTAATTGCTAGCTGTTTCCCCTTCATCTGCTGAGTATAGAACCGGCATGCAGATTCACTTCAGAGAATGACAGGAGAAAGAAAGGGAGTCAGTTAGTATACACGTATTTAAAAACCACAACAACCACTAACAGCAAAAATACCAGAATTCCACTGAGAATGCACCCTCAGCACTTAATAGCAGTACCATTGTAAGTCTTGTCTAACGTTTCTCTTAAGTATCTCATCTGATAAATTTTCTAATTATCTTCAGCAATAAATGTTTTAACGAAACACAAGACAACCAGCAGCAGGAAAGCCATTAGTACTTCTTAGCCTAACAAACCATTCACTTCCATAACCAACAAAACAATTTTAGATTGCATTAATTTGAAAAAAGCACATTCATAAAAAATAAACTGTTAAATGAATTCATGTCCAAGCCTAAAGATTACCCTTTGCAGTACAAAACTTGTCTGGCAAGGAAAATATTGAAACAATTTTAGGAGCAAAAGCAAAGTTTTAACATGTCTACATAATTACACAAATACTAGCACTACCCAAATCAGCACATAGCATAATCCAAGAATTTGCTACAACAGCACAACTAAGTACTAGTGGGCTATGCATCTATTTCCATCATCCAGCAGTAATTTTAACTAGCCATGACACAAAAAAACCACTTCAGTAGTTTCAAATTCAAGAACATTTCCTTTTAATTCCATAGAAAGCTAATTTTACAATATTTTTAAGCAGATATTATTTGAGCATAATTAACTGAAAAATGCCATAACTTTCTACTTACCAGTGAATTCCCAAAATGTCTCAACTACCAGTTTGCAAGAACACATAGAAATTAGAACTATTTTAAAACAATAACAAATTATCTTGGCATTGATGTCACTTCCTCTGAAAAAGCAGGCTTGTCACAAACTATTTTGTTCATTGTTTACTAAAAGAGGAAACTGGGAGCCCTGGATTTATAGCAAAGCATTAAGAGCAGAAAGCAGGAAAACCGGAAACGTTTACCTAAGCCTTCTTTTTGCAAGGCTTTTAGAGCATATCCGTTCCATACTGCTTTGAAGATTTAGTAGGGCAGTTATTGCTTGCTTTAAGCACTCTTTATCCTCTTCATCCTCACTTTTTTCTTCCAATTGCTGTGAACATTGAAAGTCAAAGACAGAAAGTGTTACAAGCATTTTCGCATGTGCAAATCCAGAAGTTTGACCCAGGAAGAAGTCTAACCATCTGCTGATTTTGCATGCTCCTGCTAGTTATTACAGTTAATGAAATAACCAGATGCATTACTAAAACAGGTGAGAAACACAACTGTCTGCTAAGAACTTAACCTCAGTAAAACAAGAGCAGCAGTCACTAGACCCCCCAGATACAGACACACTCAGACATGTATTACTTATCTCAAAAGTAGTTTGATTTACCTTACATCTCCTTAAAAGAACCCATTAGAGGTGTTAAATCTCAAGCGGAACAAAAGAGGAAGGAGATCCCAATACATACCACACCACAGCACAAAATCAAATCAGTGGGATGTCTGTACGTTTGTAACAAATACACACACTCCTTTAACAGTCAAGCTGGACCCAAAGCTAAGCAAAACTCCTTCATTGCAGTCATAAACAGAAGATCACAAGGGCTCTCACCTGACTAACAACAATCTAATCAATAATTCAGGTTGAAGGGGACCTTGGAGATCTTATCCAGAGTCAACCTACACCAGGTTGCCTAGAGCCGCATTGAGTTTTGAATCACGCTCAGGATAGAGTGGACACAACCTTTCTGGACAATCTGTTCCAATGTCTGAAATCCCTGATGTCAAAAGTGGTTTTTTTCCAGTAGCTTATCAGGATTTCCCTTATTGACTTTTCAGAGTGGAAGATGTGAAAGTACTATGCAGCTGTGGAAAGTATTTCTGTGTCTTCCCCACCCCATCACACAGTCACAGACAGAAGGAGGGGCTTCCCCTCCTTAGCCCCCTTTTGTTCAGACTGAGTAAGCCCATTCCCCCAGCTTCTCCTTCATCACATCAAATCCCCTCCACAAAAGCCCTTCCAGGCAGCTTGTTTCAATACACCAGTGTTAACAGGAAGCCCAAGCTGGACACGGCTCTCCTGCACAGGCTTGCAAGCAATGAACAGGTAGGCACTGCCATTTCCCTCAACTTGATGGTTACATACTTGATACAGCAATACAGCCCTTCGCTGCTGTAAGGGTGCTCACCTGGCATCTGCACTGTTTATTATCCATCAGGACTAGGATTTTTTTCATGCAAAAAGCAAAGGGGAAAACAACAACCAGAGGGACGGTGGGGAGAAGTAAATGTTCATCCTCCATGGAGGGGTTGCTTGGCTGTTCCATCAAAAAAACCCAGGGAGTCTAACCATGGCCAGCTTTGAAAAACCATGGCACATAAGTCCCTACTAAGTACACAGCTACATTAATGCCTTCATATACTAACTTAACATTTCTTAAAGCACAAAAAACATATAATAAAATCATAAACTAAAACTGGACAAAAAAGGTTAATACTAATATTTTGTGTCTAACTCTTGCTAAAATGGGCAAGTTCCATAAAACAAGATCTGCCATGTTTTTATCCTAAGTTGTTTAAGATTTCAATTTAAAATCTCCATTTAGGCATTAAAATTTTTCACATTATAGTTAGTGAAAAAATTGGTGACTACATCTGTGGCTTAGAAATAGAACTGAAATAACCTTTACAGGATTATTAGGATGCAAGCATTTTAGACTATTACACACCAAGAACTGGCTCCACAATTGAAAGATTTGTTTTGACAGAGATGGTAGAAGTGACAGGCTGGCACAGACCAGAATGGGATGCTCCGGGACTATCATGCTGTTTGCTTTCAGTGTGAAATACAAGTATTGTCCACCAAAACCCACCTGAATATCACATATTCACGTTTGACATTTGAATGGGTCAGAGAAGAGCATTAATTTCTTCCCTGATCAGAATTCATCATTCAGTGCAATAGCTGTCAATGCCAAAGACTACTTGTGTTTTCAGCCATAAGGATAACCACAAAGTTTACTCTAGGCAGTTTTGGTCCAAGTAGTTTAATCTGTCAAACTCTCAACCTAAGCAGCATCAGGCATGAGTGCCTACTCATGTGACAATCACTGAAATAGGGCTGACAGTGCACCACAAGCATTACTTCCCAAAAGATCCTGGGGAGAAAAAATCACCCCGAGAATGAACAGACTACCCCACCATATTACTCTACTCTCTAGGTTTAATAGAAGTATCATCTTCCCTATACTTTGGTTGTGCAGATCATCTAGGTTTAGAGAGGATTTCAGACAAATAAGGCAGAAGTCCTGAAAGAAAGCTAACAAAAATGTATAACTACCTCTAACATTTTGCATCTTTCCTGCACAAGAGTTCAAAGCAGCCTCTGCCTTTTGCAAAGTTCCATCAAAATAGTCTGGTTGGACTTCCTATGATTTCTGGGTTGCTACCCTTCAACAATGGATGAGATTGTTTTAGTCTAGCCTCCTTGAAAACAAGCCTTGTTAGTTCCTACAATATTCTGCAAATTCTCTTCAGAAGCAAACTGGTACAGATTAACATTCGTTACTGCAAAGCATTCTAATCTTATGTTGCTTATAAGATGCTTTTTGCAGCAATCTCTCTCCAGTTGCAAAACTGTTGGCATTTATCACAGAAAACTCCATGTCCTAAAGCAAAATACATATTTATAAACAGTGTGGGAGAGAAAACAGTTGTTTAACTTTTCCCCATCAGGATCCATTGGGAGTAACTCTATTTCCAATGGTAAACAGAAACTAAATCTAAGTCATGGGAGTGTAGTTATGCTCCAGGTTTAGCACTCAGAAAGTAATGTGTAAAAGTACGTGTCTTCTTATGTGCAAGACCAACATAAATGGCAAATCAGACAGTCTTGTAAATTACTATGAACACACATCTCTGGACACAGAAATCTGAAAGTTTATATTCCAGCATGGTATTGTATAATTACCAGATACAGACTTAGTCAGAACTGAGCTTAAATTACAGCAACGATTTCATCTTAGACTGCTCCCAGACAGTCTGGAAGACGCAGTCAGGGAAAGTGAAATCGTACCACTGGAAACCATCCAGAAAGTTTCCCTGCAAATCCCACTGATTCTTCCATAGCTGTGCAGTGCCCCCTAATGAACCAGTGAGAAGCTAAGGAAGTGGCTTTTTGTTTTGTTTTTGTTTGGGTTTTTGTGGGTTTTATACACTGTGAAGACTACTATAATATCATGGGAAGGAAACGCAGATTTCTGATTATCAGTAGTATTACAACATTGTTGTTTTTAATAATCTTACAAGAAAATACTGGCTTATGATTAACGTGATTCACAAGACTACAGATACAATATCCTGACCGTTCAAGGAAAACAAATGTGAAAAATAGACTGGGAAGTTTCTAATAATAATAATAATTAAAAAAAAGTACTCTACATTCTAGGCCAAAAGTTCTGAAGAGATATCAAGAAGTGGAAGACAAGGTATTTTGTTCTACCTGTTGCATAACACAAGGATTAGACATTTATAAACGCCAGAAATTCCATACAGATAGGAAAGAAACCCTTCTCATGCAGTGCAAACTTAGGCTACAGTAGTTGTCCTCTTATACTGTCAGGAAGCAACTATCTAGATATACAATGATAGAAAATACGTATGATAATATGCAGATACAACAACACTTTAGGGCTTCCATCAGTCGAGACTTTTGTCCTCCAAGAAGCTTATTCTAAATCTAACCCCTGAAATTTGTCAACTGCAAGTTCCCCAATTCATGGGGGAGGGGAGATCATAAATCACCTTCAATACCCAAAAGACATAGATTTATCATGGGAGGCCAGGAAATCACAGTTGCATTTGCTTAACTTAAGCTTAACTCAAGATCACTTGATTGTAGGATATTTACTGTCCCTCAGAATATTAACCCAAGAAGTTCAGTGCATAAGTGGTCCAACATTACAAGCAGAAGCTCCACACCGAGTACTCAGAACAACGAGCTCAAACTAGTACTGCTTCAGAGAAACCTTTTCAAAACTCACTATGTAATTTCTTGAGACATCCTGTAGCCCACAGAACACTTGCACAGCTGACAAAGCAAGCCTGATCTGCCACGTGATCTAGCTATCTGTAGGGAAATGCTACACAAGTAGTGTTCATGAACACGATGTTCATGAGAACCTGAAGTGCATTGACATCAGTCCCTCCAGCTTCTGGTCCAATGCCTCACCATGTTCTTCAATGTTTCTGAGAATGGCATATCTACCTAAAGGCAATCCTGAAACAAGACTGTTTTATAATCGAGAATAAAAATGAATAGGGCTTCTCCTCTGACAAAAGCAGGCAGGTTTGCTGGCACTTTGCCATAAAGCAATCCTGAAAGCTCACTCAATAGCACTTTATGACTTTTTGCAATTCCTACAAATAATAAAAAACTCAGGCCAAAGCAGCAGTTATACTCGTGGGAAAAAAATGTTCTCGTATCTAGAAACTTTAATTTATAGAAAGCATCAGGAATCATCTCGAACAGTGAATGGGGACAACTGCAGGAAACACTATGTACTTCTGGAAAATGCTAACAGTCTAAAAGGTACCCTCACACTTGAACCTTCAGGGAAACTTCACATGCCACATTCCTGAACATACAGCTTTAATGCATTGAAATTAGAAAAGTAATTTTGTTTACATATAAACGTAAACAGTCTTAAACACAGAGCAGTAAAAACATGCATACAGTTACCTCACTGTTTATTTAGATTTACATTACAGCAGGAGTATTAGTTGCAGTACGAGTGGAACAGAACATATTACTGAAGTAACAATAAAAACTTTTTCTCCACTCAAAGTTTAACTATGCCTTCTCAGTTTAATTTGAAAAAGTTACATAAAGTCACACCATCTTAAACACATCAAATATCAAACCCCAGATATCAGATAATTAGTTACAAAAAGCCTCCAGCATTCTCTTGGAAGCACATTTTAAAAGAGACAGAAGTTAAAAAACTCTCATCTTTTATTTCACACTACGTTTTACCTCACAATATTATAAAATATGGTCCATCCATTGGGAAACATACTATACAAGTAAAGCATTAAACCAGAGGAAAATAAGATTCCCAGTTCTTTCATACCCCTACTATGCAACTTACGTATCTTCAAGACTTATTTTAAGTACATCAAACTTCATCTGAGTGAACAAAGTAAAAATATCTGGGCTAAAAAAACATGTTAATTTAAGGAATTGCTACTTTGATTACTCAAATATTAATGTTCTTATTTGGGCAGGTGTTTGTGTGTAAAATTGAAATAAATCTATTTCAGAATTAAATTACACTACTCTGAAGTAAGTGCCATTTTGCTACTCGGTATGGACACTGAGGAAAAAGTCAGGAAGACCTGCTCAGAAATATTTATCATGGAAGTCTGTCAGCTACTGATGCTTCACCAACTCAACAGTTCAAAGTTCACTGCAACAGGTTTCTTAGGTGACCAACTAGCCACTAGCATTCCCAATGGGTATAGCCAGTCAGATGACCACGTTTCAGACCACGTTTCCTCAAGAGCTACAGCACCCTGCTAGGTATTTCAACTGGTGTCTGGTCAGCAGGAGGAAGTGAACTTTTGCTCTGTTTCTACAGCTGGGAAGGGATTCACATTATGTGATCCGTGTGAGCTTACTCAACACCTCCTTCATCAAGAAGCAGATAGAAAAACAAAGCCTTTTTTTTTCAGATAGGTTCCTCGATGTTTTCATCAAACCATTCAAGTTTTTGTAGGCCACTAATTGCCATTCATGCATTTTTCATGCCCAGATTCCATTACTAGGGAAATGGCTACTTTGCTTACAGAAGGCCTTGTCTTTTCTGAGTATGGAAAACCCATTTGCTCTGCATTCTTCAGAAACATGGGGTGGGTTTTTTTTGCATATG
This sequence comes from Acanthisitta chloris, assembly GCF_000695815.1. Taxonomy (NCBI): domain Eukaryota; kingdom Metazoa; phylum Chordata; class Aves; order Passeriformes; family Acanthisittidae; genus Acanthisitta; species Acanthisitta chloris. Next base: position 10,236 of record NW_008690242.1, on the reverse strand, counting down.
CTGATGTCTCTTCCACAGCAGAATCATTACCTTTCTGCAACAAATGTACAAGTTCACACAGATCCTTCCAGAGCCTTCATGCTCTGAAACTCTCTTCTTTCTTACTGTCACTTTGGTTTTTCATCATTATTAGCAGACCTGCAGAATACATTAGAGATTTAAAACTCATAATTAAGTTCGTAACATTTAGTTAGATCCGTATTTGAAAATCACAAAATATTTACCTACGTGCTGCCACACTTGTAATTGATGTCTTCCATTTTCTTCTCCCAAATCTTCCATCATAGTAAAGACAATGCAATTTGAAAACATCTTCCCTTTCTTTTTGTCCTTCCAAAGTGGATTTAAATCCAGTTTTACTGCTTCAACACAATTCAAGTCTGATCTTTGCCAGACAAGTGTGCAAGGCTGTACGCAAAACTGGATGGCACCTCTATGTTTGGATAGAAATGTATGAAATTCCGAACACTATGTAAGACGAATTCACAATTTCAGAGATCATTCTGGGAAGCAACAGTAGGACCTTGTTGATTTTACGAGGAACCCTGGTGATTAAGTAAAAAACAGCGAATGAAATGAAGGACGACAAGCAGAATCCCACCTGTAGACTCTGCCTACAGAAACGAAGAATGAGGCATGTTGTTTTACTTGTGTTTGTTATTTCCTACAGATTTCCACCAGTTTCCATTGAAGATATCAAAGTATTGACAGAAAACGTAAATCTCCACTGCAATAAGAGCAAACAGAGAAAGCATGGTAGCAGTGGGACTAAATCCACAGCTCGACATCCAGAAATATTTCCACTGAAGAAATCAAGCATATGAAAGTCTGAACAACAGCACTGCCTTTCTCCAAGGATCTATCTTTTGCATAGAAGCTGGCAGAAGAAAAGGACAGGAAAATATACTACAGTTATTAAAAGACTATACAGAATATTAAAAGATTATCAGACACTATATAATGACTGCCACAGACATAAAACCTACAAGTTGAAAATCCCAGCTAGAACAAGCTCCTTAATATTCAATCCTTGATGGATTGTGTCAAAACTTTTATTTAGAGGGGAAAGAAAAGATCAAAATTTCTCCAGGTTCCTAGAACTCCCAGCTATTTTCATGACAGCTTGGCCTTGGGTGTTCAGCATGAATGGCTGCCATGTAAGCTAAAGAACTATCTACCATCACTGACAGCAGTCACTGACAAGTGGAACCAGATCATCGGCCCCAGAGAACAGTCAGTTCCATTATAGCTCTTCTAATTGCCACAATACCCTGGAGAATTTGCTGTGCAGGTATTTCTAGAAAACTGATTGGAAAATAGGACTTTGGAACCCTACAGGTAAACACATAAGTGAAGTCGTAAGTCGGAGTTCAGTTACTGCTTCATTTGACTTCCCAAAGACAGCATTGTCTAGATAAGTGTGGCCCTGTGACGTCCTACTCCCTACTCCAGCAGATCAAAGAACATCATTTGTTGGTCCAGCAGCAGACTGACATCAACACAGATCAAGTGTCACTGAAGACTGTAAGCAAAGTGTCAGGAAAAAAGTTTTTACTATTTCTTTGGTTATATTTTGTGCTGCTTTTGCAGAAAAGCAGTTTTAGAGGGATAATAGAAAAAAATACTCTCTGAGCTAATTATTTCTCATTAGAAAATTTCCTGGGAAGAGACATCTGCTTCTCAAAAGCCCAGATACATCCTGTGTAAAAGGAAAAAAAAGCTATAAAACAAGGTGTACAGCCCCATTACAACTCTGCAACAGACGACATAAATCACTGACAAATGAAGTGACCCACATGCACATATATGTATCTGATATAAACACACAGGAAATACATCATCGAGTGCCACAGCTAGAAAGAAAATTAAAGAGCTTCATCAGAGAGCCCAATGGTTAGATTAAAAATGACCAAGTTTTTGGGAAGAGTGCACATACAGACACACATACAAGAAAGTTTTATTTTCCCCTATTGACTTCCCTTTTGGCTGACAAACACACGACTGACTTAAAGCATAAACCCACGAGCATTTCAAAAAGAAAGCAATAGAAATATTGTCAATGCAACCCCACAAGGAAGAAATAAATACAGAACCTCACTTACCTATCTGTATACCGTCCAACTTCTACCACAAGGCACAACTTCTGTGCCTTTACAAGATTACAGTTGTATTACAAGTCTTCTTGGCTTAACCATATGACACAGTTTCTTAAATTTGTCACCTAGTGTCATACTCTAGGAAACATCTTAGACTTCAGACCAAACTTTATATCACCCCAGCTTCTTCTCCCAAAGAACACTCAAATACACTATGTAGTCCTTATCATAACACTACCAACAGTTTAGTCGAGCTACACCTCCTCTAACAGACAGACCTTCACCTATTACAGAGACCTAAAAGTGCACATTATCTCCAGTGGATAAAATAAGCCATCCACATATGCAGTTACACATACAAATATATGTAAACCAGTAGTACTTCTGCTTTTAATTGTATTTCAAATCTGTATTGTGCATACACGTTACGGTGTATGTATGTAAAGAAAGACACATGTATCTTTACATATATAAAGATACATATGTATCTATGTAAAGAAAGAAGCACTGAAGGCAAAGTGATTTCGGAAAGTAAAATCTTTTACTGATACTAAGTGAATACTTTCTTAAAATAATTCATATCTAGTTCAAATCTGATTTTCTGGTTTTACTAGTAACTGACGGATACTTTAAGAATTGAGTATATCAAGAGAACATGTTAATCACAGTGTCTGCACTAAAGACAAGCAATCCAGACTGTGTTTTGAGACAATGATCTGTAATTGCAGATATTGTAAAAGTTTTGCAAACTGCCAAAGTTCAGCTAATTACGACTCGGTGATTCTCCACCCTGGGCTGGGTTACATCACTTACAGATGAGATTGCAAACCAAATTCATTAAATTTGTCACACTCCAGAACACGACACTGGCTGAAACAAGGCTGAGAACCAAAGTGAAGTCAAAGCCCAGAATAGTTTGGGGGGTGTTGCCCAACACAATACACAGCAAGATCAAGCTAAAGATACTCTAGTCCTAAACTACTAACATTTTACCACTATGTGCCTTCTTCAGCAACATGCAACACGTTTAATACCACCAGTCTGGGAAAAGGGTGATTTATCATTTTTAAAGAGCTTGTCAACCCAGAATTATTATTTTTGTAAGTTACATTAGCACGGTGAAAAAGAAAGACCAAAAAGTTTAATAGAGGAGTATTTCTACCTGAGCTGAATTGTCATTTAGTAAAGACTGGCAAGTCATTTATCATCTAAGAACAAAGTCTGGAAAAAACCCCAAACCACACTAGATGCTTCTGTGAAATGATAGCATCCCAAGATTTTTAGATCATTATAGGTAGAGTTCTGACTAAAAAAATACTAGCAGAGAGACAATTCAGGAGTCATGAATTTTAAACCAAGTCTGCACTTGGTTTAAAAGCAAATAAAAATCTATCTAGCTCTCCTGTTTCCCAGAACATACTGTTTTATATAAGCTAAGTTTATATATGCTTTGTGCCATTCCTACTTGGAAAATAACAACTTTCAAAGTAATCTTCTATTCACCCAAAGAAAGGAAAGAGTATCATACATGCACACAAATTTACAGCATCTGAGAAAGTGTCCAATTCAATCCAAAGGTCTTGTAAACTTTTTTCTCCAATTACTCAAGGTCATAACTGCACTGTTTGTACCACCCTAACTTTCACTTAAGAGTCCACATTTCTAATCACAGAACTCTATGATTTAGGAAAGCTCATTCATTTTACCTGAAAATGTGCAGAAAAGTGCAGTCTCTGGGTTTTTTTTAATATAGTTTATCGTATGAAAATCTGGGGGCTTTCCGGTTGATTGAAGGAAAACACAGCACTTAGTCCTACACTAATTTTCCAACAATATAACACAAAGAAGCTTCAGCTGAAAACAGAATATGCATTTGTGCATTCCTGGTGCCCTGCCCAGCTTCAGGAGGGCTTTAGTTTCTAAACAGGATAACCATTAGTGAATAGAAATTTACTGGGTTTTGGGGTTTTTTTTTCGTAATCTGCTTAGTTAGAAGGTAACTGAAATGCATTTTAAACAGATAACTTAAAAGAATGCATGATTACACAACAAAGCGCAAAGAACAGCTCACTTCCTTATTCTTAAGTATATATTCAAGAGAAATAAAATGGCCTTCCCACATGCTACTTTGCCAACATTCTGTCTCTTCACACCCTTCTGTAGCAGATACCCTTCTCTTCTGCCAGGTGATTTTTAAGTATAATCAAGCTGGAATCGTTAAAGATTCCAGATATAAGAAAGCAAATGTTATTGCTAGCAGAGACTACTTCAGGGAGGGATCCGGATGCTGAAAGCACATATATATGTACCCACTGACAGCTGAAGTTACTGCCATGAGAGATACTATCTCTCTCTTCATGTGCTCCTATTATCCATCACTGCCTATGTGTATCATAGCTGACAGATCCCAGTGACAGGTGTCTCACTAAAATGTGAGATGAACAAAACAGTGGGGACAAAACCTGGAAGGTTATCACATACAGAATAAAATCCAGCCCAGCAAAATCAGTTTAACACAGTGTGGTGGGTACGTGTGTAGAGCATGAATGTGAAAAGACAAGAATTTTACATAAAGCACAGGTCATGAGCCGCAAGAAGACTGATAACATCTGGAGGTGGGCTTAGCTTAAAACTCCAGTTTGCCCTAGAAAAGGCAAACACGAGCTGCTTCCATTCCTTATTCGATAAATACACATGCTCTTTCCCCCATTAAAATTGCCAATAGCAAGCAGCAACACAAGACACCTGTGTGTCAGACAACATGAATCCTTCATGCTTTGTCTATTATGTAAGACAATAGCATGTTCATGTGGAAGTATGCAAAGCCACTAGGTACTGCATTTTGAAACTGCGTGATAAAAGCATGAGCAGAGACATCTTATGTCTGTGTGCATCTTTAACACACAAAATGCAAACAAGCTTTCTCATACCTCCCTTCCAATGGACTGTCATGAAAGAAAATGCTTAATATGTTAAAGATGTCTGGAAAGTCAGACTGAACCCGTGACTAGATAAACAGATCAAGCATACATTCTAATTTTTTTCAAAAAGCATGCTATACAAGATGAGCTACATGCCAAAGCAGTACATTTAGATCTAAATCAGTAAAAATGGTGCTAAAACTGCAGACACTTAGACTCAAAGATGACCTAACTACTGGGTTATCCAAAGACAACCAACAAAACATTCAAAGAAACACAGATTTCCTCATGAGTTTGGTTGCTTGTTGGGTTTGTTTTAACTTCTGATCCAAATTTCCCTGTGTAATTGCTTGGAACACTGTGTGCCTTATGAGTTTCCTTTAAGTCCAAATGAAGATCCTACTTGAAAATTTTCCGCAAAATGCTTTACACTCCTTAAAGATCATTAGTCAATACTGATAAACGCCCCAGAAAAATATTCTGCAGCTATTTTCTTTGAATGCCTGTGTTACTGTTGCCCTATTGATGCTGCAAGGTCTCATAACAAGCAGCCCAAGTATATATATGTATCAACCAAGCCTATCCTTTCAAGAAAGGGTATCACCTTTACCACCTCATGGGTGCAAGAACACTTCAGTT
>NW_008690242.1:0-4566 GCF_000695815.1 Acanthisitta chloris | reverse complement strand
CGGAAGAGAAGACTTACTGTGATTTTAAATTTTCAAAGTAACAGCTTGAGACAGCCTTGGACATTTTCTGTAATACAGCCACTCGCCATTATCTCTTAGCACTGTTAAAACCATCATTCCAAGAATAAGAGTATCTAGATCTCTATTGCTTTCTAAATCAATAGTAAACTGATTATTCAACAGAAATCACTAGCTGCTGTAAAACTTCCATGAAATTACAAGCTGATAGTTAGCATGCACCTGCAGAGCACAAAACCTGCTTTTCCTTCATCATAGCAGTTTTATTATGCACATTCTATCTAGCACAAGATTTTACACCTAACTGAACACACAAAGCTCTGGTACCTAACACTGAGAATTACAGAAAAAAAACCACCAAAACCCCAAAGCAAAACACAAAACCAAACACATCAGACTGACACAACATTCTTACTTTTAGCAGTTCAAAATAATGAAGACAGTGGTAAACAGGGGCAAGGAGCAGCCGGGGTAGAACATACTGAACAGCTTCTTTAAAGCCTTCACCTATTGACTAGAAACAAAATAAGTTTCAGTCTTAAAACAACAAATGCATTCAAGCAACAATACAATGCAACTAAAATCCTAATATTAATGATATGTCTTACTTAAAGGCAAGTTACCTGTAAATAAAATGCTGCTCCTGGCTTTGATAATTGACTTAGGAAATGATCATGAAATCCAGGTCGCAAAATATCTTGTGCATATGATTCATACGGATCAAATGCTAGTTCCTAAGAAGAGATATAGGATAATTTCACAATCATAGCATCATAAAATGATTTGGGTTGGAAGAACATTAAAGATCATCTGTTGCCAAGCCTCTGCCATCAGCAGGGACACCATCGGTTTACAAAACTGATTAAAAACCTAACCTTCACATTTCTTAAAGAAAATAGATGTCAAGATAGGAGAGACTTTTCTGCATACTTTTTCCAAAACACCTATAGAGCATAAACAATACATCTATGCACACAAACTCTTGGAGTAATTCAGTCTAAAGAAATCTCTGGAAGTCAACTGGTGCAATTCCCTGTTCAAAGCAGGGCGCACCTGAGGGCCAAACATACCATTCAGCATCAAAGCTAGCTGAGGGTCTCATCCAGTTGAATTCTGACTAACTCCAAGAACAGAGGCATCAAAACCTCCCTGGGCAGCCTATTCCAATATGCAGTTGCTCTCATTGCAGATCTTTTCCCCCCAGTATCTAATCAGGACTAATTTTTTTACCATTCGCATGCTCTCTCTCATTTCACAGTTCTTAGCTGTGAACCCCCAGTAAGAGCCTGTCCCTGTTGTCCTTACACCTTCCGTTCAGGTAACTGAAGGCAGCAGTAAGACCTCCTTTTTCAGACCTCTCAAGAATGAATAAACCCAGAAATCTCAACCCCTTAGTGCATCATGGGCCTCAACTCCTTAATCATCATGGCAACCTTCCTATATAAGCATATCTTGCATCAGAAACCCCAAAACTGGACATGGTATACCATATGTGGTCTCAAGTGCTATACAGAAATGACCCCTCCACCTGCCAACTACACATTCCCTAATAAAACCAAGTAGGTAGTTAGCCTTCACAGCCCATTCCTGAGGATCTCCAAGCCCTGCCAAGCAGTATCGCTCCTCAGCCAGGCAGCTGAAATGTTGCATGGGGGTTTTTTGGTCCCAGGTGCAGAATTTCATGTTTGCCTTTACTCAGTGCTGTGAGGTTTCCATAGGTCCATTTCTCCAGCTTGTCAGGTCCCCCAAGAAGTAGCCCTGTCCTCGTGTCCCCTCACAATTTGGCATCACCTATGAACTTGATGAGGCAGACCTTCTTCCACAACACTAATACTGACACGGAACAGTATCAAACCTGAGGAATGCCACTAACCATTGGCCTCCATGTGGCCTTTGTACTGCTGATAACAGTCCTTCCAAAGCCTGACAGTTCAGTCAATTTCCCACTTGCTCTATGATTCAACTAGCTAGGCTGCATCTCACCAAGCTGACTATAAGGATACAATGACAGACTCTGCTGATGGCCTTGCTTAAGTTCAGGTGAGAGATAATATCAGTTCTTCCCTTTGTCCACGGAGTCAGACATCTCTTTGAAAGCAGTCAAGTTTGTCAGGTACAGTTTGTGCTTTGGAAATGTATGCCAACCACCTTCTAGTCCTTCACATGGCTGGATGTGAATTTCAAAAAGATTTGCTAATCTTCTCATGGACTGAGTCAAGGCTTTCCAGCAACCTCCGCATCAGTGTTTTGGAGATTGGGCATAACACTTTACCTCTGAAACTCACCACTAAATTTAAAGAATTCTAGACAGTGGCCTTGCATTTACACTAGGCAGCTGCCTCAGCATCCTGTTCTGCCCTGCAGACTTGCATATATCTGCCTTAGATCAACAGCCCCTAACAATGTTTGACTTTCACCTCTCTCTGACAATCTTGGGCAGCAGGCCTAACTAGGAAACCTAGAAGCACATCTTGCAAACAAACTAGACCTTAGTAAAACAGTCCATTCCATGTCCTCCAGCACAAGGACTCTCATCCTATAAGCAATATACCTGCATTTTCTCTTATCTTCTTTTTCATGCTCTCTTGCCTATACAAACCCTTCTTGCTTTGCTTCACATTTCCCACCAAGTTTAACTTCTGCTGAGCTGCAACCCTCTTAACACCATTTCCACCTGTCTAGACACCTGCTTCTACATTCTTTACGGGAAGCCTGTGCTGCTTCTTAAACCACAGAATTATTTAGGTTGGAATCAACACCTGTAAGATAATCAAGTCCAACCCTAAACCTAACACTGCCAAGTTCACCACTAAATCTTGTCCCCAAGCACCACATCTACACATCCTTTAAATTCCTCCAGGGACGGTAAGCCAACCACTTCCCTGGGAAGCTTGTTCCAGTGCTTGATAACCCTTTCAGTGAAGAAATTTTTCCTAATACCCAATCTAAACCTCTGCAGGCACAATTTGACAGCATTTCCTCTTGTCCTATCACTTGCTACTTGGGAGAAGAGACAAACACCCACCATTTTACAACGTCATTTCACATCTCTGCAGAGAGTGATAGGGTGCCTCCTCAGTCTCTTTTCCTCCAAGCTAAACTCCCCCAGCTCCCTCAGCTGCTTCTCACAGGACCTGTTTTCTAGACACTTCACCAGCTGTGTTCCTCTTCTTTGGACACACTCCAGCACCTCAGTATCTTTCTTGTAGCGAGGGGCCCAAATTTGGTTTGAACAAGAAACTGTGTCTGTCCCTGCCTCCTACTAGACACATCCGCTTTCTTAGAGAATGGCAATGCATATTCTGTGTGCTCTGAACACAGTCTCTCTCCCAGGAGAACCAGGGCCCGTTATAAAGAGATGACTCCTACTTGTTTAGAGAAGGTTTGAGCCACTTGTCAATTGGGCAGACTCTGCAGGAGAAGCTTGACCACAACATGCCCTTTGGTAGCCTCCTCTGATCCTGATCCTTAAGTATTCAACCAGCTCATCATTTATGCCACAACAGAGCTCTGTGTATTGGAACTGATACTTGGTTAACCCTCCTGGCCTTATCTCCCCTGCTTGTCCTTCCTGAGCACCTGTATTCATCCACACAGCCCTCTATCATGAAGCCCTTCCCACTGTGCCACTAATTACAATCACATGACAGCTATGCAACTGTGCACAGACTTCTAGATCCTCTTGTATGCACATGAGCACACATACTCTGGGGAAAGAGACACTTTGGCTGAGCCTCTGGGCATCCCACCTTCTCAGGAGGAAGGTGCAAGAACCTTTGTTGCTATGCTTTGTGTTATGCAGTCCCTTTCTCAGCTCTTCAACCTGCAATCTTCGGCCTCTATCCACTAATGGACAGCCTTCAAAAGCCCTCCTCACCAGCTCAGAAAGCCTGTTGGCAAAGCAGCCCTTGGCTCCACTTGGTCTTTCCACAGTAATTCTGATCTACAGACAATTTACAGGATATTTCCATTTCTGTCAAAGTCTACTTTCAGGTTTTTTGCTGATTTTTTTTCTACCTGTGCTCTCTAAAGTTTAAACAGCCACGATAAAAGTTGAAGTTTAGAGACTAAAACGGTAACGGCACTCTCAAAAATGGACAGTCCCTTCATCACGGTGGGGTTGGGAGATCTCAAACAAAATGAAGGCAGCTAGAACAGAGACACACTTCACATCAAAGTGCAAGTTTTAAAATACATATGAATAGTAAAAAACCTCAACCAAACCCAAGCATTTTCTTACCTCTGCCATATCTTCAAAACAGCTGCCTACTAGTGGGTGAGGACTACCTTCATCTGTCATTTCAACAGTGTCTTCTATATGACCCAGTAACTTCACACTAAGTTCATGAATGTCTGATATACGACTAAATATATTTTCCACATCCTGCAAAACACAACAGAACCAGACAAAAATCAAATGTGCAAAGCTACTCTCACGATATGAAAGTCAAGAACTTCCTTAAACAGAACAAGATTTTACTATTATTTTGATCATATACCTTTGCTATAATTTCTATAAGATCATAAAATATTTTTAAAGTAATGAAT